>NW_023265587.1:758312-760871 GCF_013103735.1 Etheostoma cragini
CCCCCCCCCCCCCCCCCTCTCTCTCTCTGTTCATTTCTTCAGCTGTCCAGTCAATAAAGGACTAAAAATGAGCATATCGTGATATCTTCTCCCTCTCGCCCAGCCCTATGGACACTGACTTCGCTTTACTAAGGTTTCACAGTAACCACGGCACCGTTAAGTTACTTTATCGGTGCACGAGCCTTCCGTTTTGACCACACAACCTGCACGTAGTCTTCTGGCGTGACCTTAGTTTGGGGAAACCTGGTCCGTGCCCTCCATAGCTAGTGCGCTCGAGGCTACCTCACTACAGCCATAAGTACCGAGGAGCCTCGCTGGGTCCTTCCGCCGCTGTCCTACCTTTCCTGGAGTAGCGCGGGTCAGACCTGGGTTCCTTCGTCCCGGTCCCGGTCCCGGTCCCGCCGCCGACGCCAAACATCCTGGGCAGGACCACGAAGGTGAAAAGCACCGCCGTGAACGCCATGGCGACTTGTTGTGATGTTGATAAAACCATCCTGTCGTGGACACACACACGGCACGAGACACCCGCCGACAACAAGCAGCGCGAGCCGCAGAAAGATGTGTCTAAAGATGCGCGAGACAGGGAGGGACCGTAGAGCTGTCAGGCTAACACACAGCGTTAGCTAACCCTAGCCCCGAGACCAGCTGGGCTCTGATCCGCTGCAATAACAATCACGACTTCCGGCTAGGGCCTTTTCAGAATAAAAGCGTCTGAACACACTTTTTACTTGAAATGATTGAATAGAAACTGCTTGTGACTGGATTTTTGTAGTAGCTTTTTAACCAAGCTATTGATAATTGTGAACTTGTATGTACAATATATTTCATATTTTATTCCTATTATTATTATTATTATTATTATTATTATTATTTCATGTATACTGTATGGATGTATATTTTCTCCTAGTATCTCATTTATATTTATATTCTGTGTAGTGTGACTAGTGTGCTGCTGTAACACCATCATTTCCCATTTTTTGGGGATCAATAAATATCTATCTATCTATCTATCTATCTATCTATCTATCTATCTATCTATCTATCTATCTATCTATCTATCTATCTATCTATCTATCTATCTATTAGGGATGAGCCGAATACTCGGCTGAAACGAGTATCCGGTACGGATAAAGCACTTTTGCCGAGTACAAGTTTCATACGGGGGGTCGAGGCAAGATGGCGGACTGAGCAGTCGCGGTTTTCCGAGCTCTTCACAAGTAGTCCCAAAATATGGTTAAAAGTTGTTGAATGTCCACTCTGAAGTTTGGAAATTTATTCGAAACGTGTTATTAAACCTGCAACACTTCAAATGGATCCCAAAGGAAGGAAATCATCGCCCAACGTCGTGAAATCTGAAAATGTGCGTGAAGAGGAGCATGACTATGCTATGGATGTAGCTATGCTAAATAAAAGGGACCGCTCTGGTATCGATTCCGCGCCGTCAACACCTACCAAGCAACCCATGGAAAAGAAGACCAAGTCCACTGCAGTCGGTGAGAGTGATAATGTTTCTAACAAGACTATTCTGGAGGCGATACTTGCCCTGGAAAAGAGAGTTGAAGTGCAGCTTGCCGACTTAAGTGAGCGAACGAAACAAAGCAGTACCATGATTGGTAGCTTAGCGAAGACAGTTCAATTCAACACGGAGGTACAATACCCTTACAAGAGACTCATTCTTCTGTAGCTGATGCAGCCTTTTGGTCTAATCAATGGGGAGACAACATTTTATTTAGTCATGGTTCTAACCACTCTGGAGGTGTGGCGATATGCTTCAACAAGTTTCCTGGAGATATATTGACTCATCGAGCTGACGGAAATGGTCGGTGGTTATGAAGATGGAAAATGTACTCTTTATAATAACCAATGTTTATGGGTATAATAATGATGCCCAAAACAAATTACTGATGGATAATATCACAAATGTGATTTCCGAGTTAAAAGTGTTGTACCCTACTGATTACGTCTTGGTAGGTGGTGACTGGAACATGGCTCCAGATGAATGGGAAGATAGATTGCCTCCTAGATTAAGGAAAGCAAAGCAGAATGACATCATAGCAAGTTTTATGACAGACAACAATTTGAATGATGCGTGGAGAACTCTTAATCCTGGGATTAAAACATTTTCATGGTTTAGGCCGAGTGGAGAAAGTAAATCTAGGATTGAGTATTGGCTGGTAAGTGATAACGTTATGGCATATGTTAAACAAACTCAAAGGTTTCATAGATCTAGTTTTGGAACCCACAGTGAGGGTAACCAGAAGCAAAGGATATTGGAAGTTTAATTCTAAGATGTTACAAAATGAGGAATATTGCATGAAGGTCAGGGAAATTATAAGAGATGTTGAAAAAGATGTCTTAATTGAAGGTTATATTGGTAGGTGGGAATTTACTAAATATAAGATTAGAGAGTTCACAATAAACTTTGGCAAGAATCTAAATCGAGACAATAGGAAAAGAAAAAGAGACAATAGGAAAGTAATGTGTTGAGGGAAATCAGTCAGTGTTGTAGTAATTTGGACCTAAATTATCAAGAGAAAAACCTATTAATGGAGTTACAAG
>NW_023265587.1:760971-763307 GCF_013103735.1 Etheostoma cragini
ACTTCCACATACCCCCATGGCTTACCTTAGGCTTACAGAAAAACAATAGAACGACCCCTAAGCTAAGCAAACCATGGCTCGGTGTAGCCTGGGCAGAGGATGGTGACCGTTCCTCCGTGGGATTCACACAAAGTGTCTTAGCTGCTGTCGTCCAACTCGTGGACCGGTTGCTGCTCTTGCTGCTCATTGCGCGTTGTGTCTCACAGTTCAGCTGAGTTCCGTCCAGTGAGAAAAAAACAAAAAACAAATAGTAGTCCTTACACTAGGCATATCCAGAAATATCCGGAGAGAAAAAAGAAAAAGAAAAAACCTCGGCGTTGATTCCACACCTACTCGAAGAGGGCCGCAAGATCCACCGAAGGCAGCACTCCCGCTGCACCTCCACCACGTCTCTCACCCGTAACATTCCACCTGTAGCGGGACATCTCGCCCTCCATCTGCGCTCTTTCGTCAACTTTTGGATGTATGTTGTACTCTGCCAGAACTGGAAGAGCCTCTGTGACCGTGGGGTAGGTCTGTTCCCCCGTCTCCATGGTCATTTTCAGTTGCGCCGGATACATGCACTTGGCTTTAATGTTTTTTTCCTTTAGTTGTTTGACGACCTCCCGCACTTGTGTTCTCTTTCTTTGCAGTTCCGGAGAGTAATCGTGGTCAAAGTATATTTGCTCGTCTTTGTATATTAGTTTTTGGCTCCATGCTTGTCGAAGGATCTTGTCTTTGACTGCGTAGTCCAGAAATCTGACTACTAAAGACCTAGAAGTGCCCTTGGGGTCTCTCGGTTTGGACACTGTAGCGCGGTGTGCTCTCTCTATTTGCACATTCACGTCAGGCATTGGTTTGAGGACAGATTGAATCAGCTCCTTGACAAATGTCCGTACATCTCTCCCCTCGATACCCTAAGGCACCCGGTAGATTCTCAGATTGTTTCGTCTTGTTCTGTTCTGTAAATCCTCACATCTAGCTGTTAAGTCCATCTCTCGGCGTAATAGATAGCATATAGCTCTCCCGTACCTTCTTCCGTTGTCTTCAACCGAACTTATACGGTCCTCCGCCTCCATAGTTCTTCTCTCTAGCTTTGCCATTTCACCTTTCAGTTCTTCCATTGAGGTTTCCAACTTCTTAAGGGATAATTTGGTCTGACTGTGCCCTTCCCGGTTTTCTGACCTTAGCTTTTCTAGCTCGGCTAGTATTTTGGATTACGGGCTAGCGCTATCTTTGCTAGCATCTTGGGTAGATTTTAAATTATCGTTCTTCTCCTTCGATGCATCCTGCTTAGTTGCAGGTCTGTTTCTAGAAGACGTTGCCATTGTAAACTTGTGGTGTAGTGCCGAGTTTCTCCTAGTTTGTAAGGGTTATTTAGTATTTGGTTGGACGGAGCTCAACTTCTAGGTTGCTGCTTACAGCATGGCGTCACCGGAAGTCCTGCAGCCACCTATTTAAGGTTAATTTACACTTGTCTATATTGTTCCATATATTCATTTTGTCTGAAATTATTTTATTCTTGGAAATAACAATCCCCAAGTATTTAACTTGAGACTTGACTTCTATGTTAAACAAAGCTTGCAGGGGATAATCATGTAATGATAAAATTTCACATTTATTTAAGTTCAATTGTAAGCCTGAAGCTCTTGAAAACTGGTCAATGATCTGTAAGGCCATGGGAATTTGAGTCTCATTTTTAAGTTAATAAAATAACTATATAACAAATATATATTTATAACAAATAAAGTTGTGTCGTCAGCCAATTGACTTATGGTGAGTTGTCTGTCATTCACAACTAACCCTTCAATGCAGCTATTCTGGATCAGAATGGACAACATGTCAGCAACCATTATGAATAAAAGTGGAGAGCTACTGCAACCCTGACGAATTCCCTTCTTAATCTCAAACCGGGGACAGGTGCAATGCCCTAAAGCTACAGAACTATTAATGTCGTTATATAGCATCCCAATTATATTTCTAAAATTTTCCCCAAATCCAAAATGATGCAAAGTTTTCAGGAAGAAGGGATGTTCAACAGAATGAAATGCTTTATAAAAGTCCAAGAATAAAATAAACCCACCATCATGAATCATGTCACTGTACTCCAGTAAATCTAAAACCAGTCTTATGTTGTTGTGAATCGACCTTCCTTTCAAAAAGCCTGACTGAGTCTCACCAATAATGGACGACACACCTTCCTTTAGTCTAGTAGCAACAAGTCCAGATAGTAACTTGTAATCAGTATTCAACAGTGTGATTGGTCTCAGATTATCTACAACTCTCTTGTCTTTACCAGATTTGGGAATCAAAGTGATAAGACCTTGTTTCATAGAGGACGTCAGTTCTTTCTTCTC
>NW_023265587.1:763407-777042 GCF_013103735.1 Etheostoma cragini
ACCCTCTCGTCCACCGGGGTAAACTCCAACGCAGCGGCGCTCAGCCGGGGACTTGTGAGTATCCCCACACCCGCCCGGTGCCTCACACGCTGGGCAACTCCGGAGTAGGACAGAGTCCAACCCCTATCCAGGAGTACGGTTCCAGAACCGAGACTGTGCGTAGAGGTAAGCCCCACCAGATCTAACTGGTAGCGCTCCACCTCCCGCACAAGTTCTGGCTCCTTCCCCCAACAGAGAGGTCACATTCCACGTCCCCAAAGCAAGCCTCTGCCGCCCGGGTCTGGTCCATCGAAGCCCCTGACCTTCGCCGCCACCCATGTGGCAGCGCAACCGACCCCACTGGTTCCTCCCACAGTTGGTGGGCCCATGAGATGGGTTATGAACTAATGTATTTTTTATAATATATGTATTTATTTATTTTAGCATTTTGATTCTTTTTATAATGAAAATGTTCACATTTTTTCCTTTATGTTTATATCAGTCGATTTCCAGTGTGTTTTTTGCTGTCTTTTGTAATTTTTGTACGGCCAAATATGCAAATTGCTCACCATATGCAAATTAGCATCCAACAGTTTATGTATACAGGGGACCCATACTTCACATATCTTTAGTAAAACTTTAGTGTACTCAATATTTCTGGATTCACCTAGTTGGCTATTAGACCATCACAATCAAGCGTCAGTAGTCCACAAACATGTGTGTGTGTGTGTGTGTGTGTGTGTGTTTGTTTGTGTGTGTGTGGTTCTGCAAATAAGTAAGTGACATTGCACGGGCTACCATACACAATGCATAGGAATCATATGGTAGTAAATAATAACAATAACCCAACTATTAATTCCATTATCTAAATGCAGTGTGACTGTAGCATGTAAATAATGCACCTGTAATACAAACATGAGCGAATAATCTCCATAAAATGGACTCAACAGCCAGGTGTAACCTAGGTTACAGGGGAACAACATCACTAACTAACTTCCTTTAGATTGACTACAGCCCAACACAACAACAGGCTTAATGAAGTAACTACATCAGTTCTAAGACGTCCACTTCTCAGGGACTCACACACACACACACACACACACACTCACACACACACACTCTCAGCTGATTGTCCTCCAACGGGACAGCTAGTCTCTTTTTCTTTTCTCTCACTTTTCTCTGTCTTTTGTCGGTGTGAGGCAAATGGACGTAGTATAAGTAAAAAACAAGTACCTCAAAAGTATACACATGTACATTAGAAAGGTAACATTAAGTTTTCATGATGTCGATAAAAGGAAACTTTAAACATACTGTAAGTTTAATTATCATGCGTCTTACCTCAGCAGAGACTCCTCTGGACAACACCTTGATTAAATCGTACTGCTGCACTCGATCTTCCAGTTGCTTCTCCCTGTTTGACATCCAGGTGTTGTATTGATTTTAGGACAGTGACGACAGAAAGATGCATGAATATGTAATTCATCTGGTTGATGCCTGGTCTTATTAAACACTAATGTCCCAAAACTCAACATGGTGAGTTTCTTTTACAAGCACAGCAGCCAATAAAACATAAAATCTAATTATTTCATGTAATGGAATAAAAATATGTGCTAGGGGGGCATTGGCGGTATTGGCATTTTTCAATAAAGTGTTGGCTTTTTCCTTGCAAAAGTTTTGTTAGTTAGGGTCCCTGTGTTTCCACAATGTGGAGCTCTGATGTACGCAGGTAGTTTGGCCGAGTGATCTAAGGTGCTGGATTTAGGCTCCAGTCTCTTTGGAGGCGTTGGTTCAAATCCCACCACTGCCATCTTCAAATGTTATGTTGCTGGACGGTAACCAATGTGATGACTTGGGGTTGTATCATTTGTATTGAACTCTTACAACATAGCTTGGTGAAGACGGTTCTTTTGTGAGTGTGTGTCAGAGCATCATCAGCTGTACAGTTCCTTCGCTCAGTTCCTGTTGGCAGCCTTTTCAGTGGTGGATCAGGAAGACCTGCAAAGGCTTGAAGAGACATATGTCACTTCCTATACTCAAGTAGAAGTACAGATACTTGTGTTGTGTGTTGAAGTACTGATTTAACTTCTTTACTCAAGTAAAATGACAAAGTACAGGCTTGGAAATGTACTTAAAGTATAAAAGTAATAGTAGCCTTGCTGATGACAAAGCTAGTAAACAAACAGCTTAAGCTTCAGACAGATAAGGACGCTTGTGTGCAAAATCCAGCAAGCATTACCTGATATGTGCTGGGTCCAGGCTCCAGGCCTAGTGACACTCATGACTTTTTCCAAGACAAGCCCGGGCCCTGTGTATTCAATTCTTCCTCAATTTATGTTGTGATAGGTAATAGAAAAAGAATGGTGAATAAGCACTTAACTGCAAACTTAGCAAATTTAGCATCCATTCCTCCAATTTTGCTTCTTTTAAATATGTTGCTCTTCAATTAAGGTCTTCCCGTGTTTTATCTGTTTTTATTTTGTAACTGTTTTTATTTTTTTAACTGATTTTGTGTAAAGCACTTTGAATTGCCCTGTTGCTGAAATGTGCTATACAAATAAAGCTGCCTTGCCTTGCCTTGCCTTCCCCTCAAGCGATATTTCTAAATATCTACAGGTCACCTAATTATTGTGCAACATTCATTGATGACTTCACTGAACTGCTGTCTATAATCTGCATTAATTTTGATTGTGTAATCATTGCGGGTGATTTTAACATTCATGTTGACAACCCCCAGGACAGAGGGACCAAAGAACTGTGTTTTTGAGAACTATGGACTGACTCAGCATGTGACAGAGCCCATGCACAATAAGGGACACACTCTGGACTTGATTGTCTCAAAGGGTCTGAACATTTCCAAGGGTGTGGTGACTGACGTTGCTCTCTCTGATCATTCCTGTGTTTTCTTTAACGTCTCTCTCTGTGCCCAAAAGTGTCCAAACAAAGATTATCAGAAAACGGTATATCACTGAAAACACCAGTGAAACATTTACACAGCTTATCTCATCGACACCCGCCCTCTCTGGGCTAACAGTCACTGAGCTTGTAGATAATTTCAACTGTAAAATTACAAATGTTATTGATGCCATTGCTCCCACTAAGGTAAAAGTTGTCTCTGGTAAGAAAAGATCTCCATGGAGAAATAACCTACTGGTGAGAACAGAAAAAAGAGAGTGTAGGAAAGTTGAACAAAGGTGGCGAAAAACAAATCTCCTGGTCCATTATAACTCCTATAAAGAGAGACTTCGCATTTATAATTTGGAACTAAGGAATGCAAGAAGGTCCTTCTTCTTTGATATTATCTCTAAAAACAATAATAATTCACGTGCTTTTTTTGCTACTGTCGATAGGTCAACAAACCCTCCAGTACCAGTAGCATCTGAACTTTTATCTACCAAGGCCTGCAATGACTTTGCCTCCTTCTTCAAAGATAAAATTCAGAAGATTAGACAAACCGTCAGTGCCTCCATATCAAGTTCAGGATATGTGTTGTCACAGTGTTCAAGCAAAACTAGTTCCAATATGACAGAATTTCATATAATCAACCATGAAAACCTGGAGGACATTATACAACATCTGAAATCCTCCTCCTGTTGCCTTGATATTCTACCAAGGGGAGTTTTCAAAAATGTTTCCAATTGTTTGACTTCTGATCTTCTACAGATTGTGAACACATCTCTTCTTTCAGGAATCTTTCCACAGGCCCTGAAAACTGCAGTAATCAAGCCACTTTTAAAAAAGAACATCCTATACAAGTCACTAATGAGGAACGATAGGCCAACATCAAACCTTCCGTTTTTAAGTAAAATCATTGAAAAAGCAGTTTTTCCACAACTCAACCATTTCTTGTCACTGAGCAACAGTTTTGATACCTTTCAGTTGGGTCGACCCCACCACAGCACTGAGACCGCTCTCGTCAAAGTCTTTAATGACATCCACCTTAACACAGATAGTGGCAAAATTTCAGTCTTAGTATTACTTGATCTCAGTGCTGCATTTGACCCGGTCGACCATGACATATTACTAGACCGATTGGAAAACTGGGTTGGACTTTCTGGCTCAGTACTAAACTGGTGTGAATCCTACCTACAGAATAGGGATTACTTTGTGTCAATAGGTAATTATACATCTGAACATACAAATATGACGTGCGGAGTTCCGCAAAGCTCCATTCTGGGGCCTCTTCTGTTTAACATCTACATGCTATTGGGGCGGCTGTGGCTCAGTGGTAGATCGGTTTTCTGCCAATCGGAAATGTGGGGGTTCAATCCCTGGCCCTGCAGTCCCATGTCGAAGTGTCCTTGGGCAAGACACTGAATCCCAAGTTGCCCCTGATGCTGTGCATTGGAGTGTGAGTGTGTATCTGATGAGCAGGTGGCACCTTGTACAGCAGCCTCGGCCACAGTGTGTGACTGTGTGTGAATGGGGAATGTATGATGTAAAAGCGCTTTGAGTAGTCGTTAAGACTAGAAAAGCGCTATATAAATACAGAACATTTACATGCTTCCACTGGCCTAGATTATTGTAAACAAAAAAAATAAATTACCATAGTTATGCGGACGACACACAAATTTACATAACCTTATCGCTAGGGGACTATAGTCCAATACAAAAACTGACTAAGTGCAATGAACAAATTAACGACTGGATGTGCCAGAACTTTCTAAAATTAAATGAAGGAAAAACTGAGGTGGTTGTTTTTGGAGCAAAAGAGGAAGGATTAAAAGTCTGCGCTCAGCTTCAAACAACAATGTTAAAAACAACAGACAAAGCCAGAAATCTTGGTGTAGTCATGGACTCAGACCTAAATTTTAACAGCCACATTAAGACAATTACAAAGTCGGCCTATTATCACCTTAAGAATATATCAAGGGTTAAAGGACTTATGTGTCAACAGGACTTGGAAAAACTGGTCCATGCTTTCATCTTCAGTAGACTTGACTACTGTAACGGGGTCTTTACAGGTCTCCCTAAAAAATCAATCAGGCAGCTGCAGCTGTTCAAAACGCTGCCGCTCGGGTCCTCCCTAAGACCAAGAGACTGGATCACATCCCTTCAGTTCTGAAGTCTTTACACTGGCTTCCTGTACCTCAAAGAATTGATTTCAAAGTACTTTTGCTAGTTTATAAATCACTAAAGGGTTTAGGACCAAAATACATTTCTGATCTGCTACTACACTACGAACCACCCAGACCTCTCAGGTCATCTGGAACAGGTCTACTTTCTGTCCCCAGAGTCAGAACAAAACAGGGTGAAGCAGCGTTCAGTTTTTATGCATCTCATATCTGGAACAAACTCCCAGAAACCTGTAGAGCCGCTGCTACTCTCAGTTCTTTTAAACCAAGGTTGAAGACCTTTCTTTTTGATGTTGCCTTAAATGATGATATTCATTTCTTTAATGTTTAATTTCTCATTCTGCACTGTAACTTTTACACTTATTTTATTTTTAACTGTTGTCTTGTGTTTTATCTGACCAATTTATAGACCAATAACAGGATTAATGAACTATAGACCAATAACAGGATGAAGAACTATAGACCAACAACAGGATGAAGAACTATAGACCAACAACAGGATTAATGAACTATAGACCAATAACAGGATTAATGAACTATAGACCAACAACAGGATTAAGAACTATCGACCAACAACAGGATTAAGAACTATAGACCATTAACAGGATTAATGAACTATAGACCAACAACAGGATTAAGAACTATAGACCATTAACAGTCTTAACAACTACACACCAATAACAGGATTAATGAACTATAGACCAATAACAGGATTAAGAAATATAGACCAATAACAGGATTAATGAACAATAGACCAACAACAGGATTAAGAACTGTAGACCAACAACAAGTTTAAGTGAACTGACAACATGAGTTATACGACTTACAGTTCTCAAAGACGCACACACAAATTGTCAGCCGATTATCCTCCAGACAGCTCGTCTCTTTTTCTTTTCTCTCACTGTCTTTTCCATGTGGCGTGCCACGTGTGCCGCGTGTCCGCGCTACTCCGACATAACAACCTCTTGTACCAAACTAAAGTAACAAGCCAATTTTATAAAAGGGAAGGAGTAGAAAGCAGCGATATATGTGTTAAAATGTAAGGAGTAGAAGTAAATTAGTCGCCACTAAAATAAATTGTGAAGTAAAGTAAAAATATCAGAAAAATCTACTGGAGTAGTTGAAGTAATAGTAATGGTGATAACATAAAGTAATAATTCAATCTCCACCGCACTATAAAGAAGGAAATATCTCTCCATTCCCGTTCTCCCGTTACAAACCTTATCTCCATCTTTTCCAGGAGAAGACAGAAAAGTAGGACTGCTGCATGCGCCTGGAGGGTTAACAGTGATGGAAACTACTAGAGAAGTGCTGCATGGCGCATGGGAGAGCAGGATTAGTTTTCATGATGTCTATAAAAGGAAACTTTAAATATACTTTAACTTTATTCATCATGCGTCCTACCTCAGCAGAGACTCCTCTGAACAGTACCTTGATGAAATCGTGCTGCTGCACTCGATCTTCCAGTTGGTTCTCCCTGTTTGACATTTAGCTATTGTATGGATTTTAGGACAGTGACGACAGACAGCATGAATATGTAAATATGAAACTTAAATAGATGAGAGGATTTCAGCTGGTAAAACTAAATATGTAACTAATATGCAAATTAAAATGCCGGTATCTGGAAGTACCAAAATAAAAGCTTGAGGAGGTCAGTGTGTGTTTACAGTGTAAATAACAAATAAAACCCATCTCATCCAGGGATATGGACACATGGACATGGATAAACGGGATAATAACCTAAAATAAGAAACTGTATTTGAAGAGTGCTTTGAGTTTTTAGTGTCACTTTCATGAAGGGTGACTCAGGACCTGAAGCCAGTAGAGCCAGATCCAAGAGCCTCGCCCCGCCCTAACCCAGACAGCTGATAATAAAATATAAAATGTGTTTTATGCTTTTTTATTTTATGTATATAGAACAGCTGTAGTTAATTTGTTTGTTTGTGGTCTTGTGTCTTTTTTTTGTTTTATACATTTTCTAGCCATTTTATGTGTGTGACATGTTAGTTATGGTTCTAATAGTTGATAATGGTCTTGTAATATCATATTGTATGTAATGTTTTAGCCTGTTATGTTTAATTTATTGGGCAATAAAGACAGATTTTTGTTAACATGTTTTTCTGAACATCGATGACATTCAAAACGGTGATAACTGAAACAGATGTACAACACACCATACAGCGTGTATACACATGTGTATTGTAAGTACTACACAGATAAGAACATTTCATAGGGGGGGTGTTGTCACCCCTAGTCCTTACCACCTGGTATTAAGGGTCAAGTAAGGGGTAAGGTGGAGGAATGGGATTCAGCCTTCATACAATAGCATGAAAAGAGTCAAAGGCGGTTGGTTAATTAGGCGTGGGGGGGGGGGGGGGGAAACAGTCTCGTATTGCCAGACCTTCCTCCACAGCACTGAGGGGGAAGGAGGAACCCCTTGTGAGGTATGAATGGTTTGACGGCTCCAAACATCCAATGCATTTTAGTATTAAGTTTATCTGTTTACAGAATGAGTATTGTGTTCGATATATTTACTGGGTTGTGCTTTTGGTTGATGAAAAGGGAGAAATGTATTTCTTTTGTTGCAATTCTCTTTATTTTATGTATATATCCAAAACATACAACATGTACTGTATGTAAAATCCAAGTGGAATAATCATATGAAATGGGGAATATTTGTCTTGAAAGTACATCTGTTAGTCATTTAAACTTAATGTGAAGTTTACTCACTGTTAATCACATGGTTTCTGTAATGGGAATAAAAGCAGCTGACAAAGGGGGTAGTTCAAAAACCAAACCATTAAATGATTATGTATATTCAGGGGTTTTATACAAAAAAACAACTGTAAACTGGCTGCACTACTACTGCAAAGCCTTTACAGACTTCGTTGCACTAAATGAATCAAAATCCTCAGCAAAGTCACCTTGAAGCAAATAGTGGTGTACTGCCTGCTTTGGACATGTTGGTCAGATTTCAGATGTTAAATTTATGTAACAACCAATAGAAGAAAATCACAAATTGTAAGGATTCATGTAAATCCAATTATTAGCATCCATGAATCTTTTTTTAATGTTTTTGCTAAGTACCTCAATGATGACCTCGTAGAACACCGGCACAGACCAAATGTCCACAGCTTAATTAAATGAAGATTCATTTATCCAACAGTAACTCTCGCCAAAAAGCAACCTGGGGTCTTAACTTTCTTTTAAAAGCATATTTAGGATGGAAGGGCAACTTTTAAGATTTATTGAGAACATTGTGTCCACACAGTTTACCAAAAAGAGTTTTTGAACGACTCACTTTAGCGGTTGGTTTTCCGATGGCCGCCATCGCGCCAGTCAAAAAAACAATGTTCCCATGTGGAGTTCATGTGAGTCCCTGGTGATGCTTTGAGCAAGGTTTGTCATTTTGATGTGATTATAGTAGTGCCCTAGCTCTCCCATTCTAAAGAACATCTGATCCTAAAACAGTAAATCTTAAAAGTGGCGCTACCGTCCTAATTATGCTTTTAAACGAAGGTTTGATTCGGGTACATTCACAAAAAGACCCTAGGTTGTTAGTTAGAAACCAGTAGGAGGAAAAAAGCTTTCTGCAACAGCTGTTGTAATCCAATGTAGAATGAGATCAATCTCAGTCCAGGGGCGCCTGGTCTCTCCCAGCATCCCACCAGGCTCCAGACCAGGACGAGACCCTGGTCCCAGATACCAGATGGCGACAGCACTAACGGCACTTTGTTTGGTCGCAATGCAAACGGTTTTAAAACTGATCAGAGAAAAAGTACGTATGTAACGGAATTCTTTCCAACACAACCTAATCCATAATCCATAACCAACACACAGCCTACAGGGTCCCAGATCAAACATAACAGATAAAATACAGTAACCGCCCGGGGAAGTGGCTGGATTTCCTCCTTCTGAAGCTCGTCTTCTTATTGACCTCCTACTGTGTCAGAAGGCTTCATGTTGGGACATTTAACGTGAAACTGGGCTTTACAACAACAAAAACTGTACTAAAATAAAAATATGATTGGCAAAGACACATACTAACAATAATTAATGCACTCATTACAGTTGAAAGATTACCATGGAAACACAACTACGGCAGCCAGAAGGACACCCAATGTTAATGTTGTTATCATTACAATGTTGTTCCAATACTTTGGCTCCTCTTGTGTTGAGTCAGGCTCGTCCATGGAGGTCTCCTGCTGCAGGAACTGGTCCCAGTCTGGCCTGTCAATTGGTAACTCCGTCTGGAAGTGGTTCCAGAACCTAGACACAGACCGGACCCATTCACATTCAGAACATTTACAATGGAGCAAAGTACCAGTAAACATTGGGTTAAAAATACTAAAATACTGATGCTTGGACTGAACACAGATACTTCATTTCTACATGTCATCACAACCCAAGCCTGCACAAAACTAATCAAGGCTACAATGTCTGAATTGGGATGTTTTGGGTATACGATGTAAGGTGCGTGTACTTGTGGTGGTAAGTATCCGGGTCTCGGCTGATGCGGTTCTGGAAGCCGATGTACAGATCGTCCCAGAGACGCCCGTGCAGCACCACGTATCTCATCACCCCAATCCTGTTTTTAACCTTTAAGGGGGAACCAAGAAACATCCCATCACTGCTACGGCAACACAAGAAGCTTCTCATTTGACTCTTAATCGTGTTTTAAAACCATGGAGAATCTGATGGTATATAATCTTTTTGTTACTCTACTCATCATTATTGCGTGCTGGTGGTTTTATCATGTCAGAAGAGTCAAAGATTGCTAAAACCCACCTCTACGTAGGAGTGCTCTCGGTGAGGCCTCTTGATGGGGAACGACAGATCCAAAAAGTCCACCAAGTAGTCGTAGCCATCGGTCAGGGGTTCAAATTCATCATCTGTCTCGACCACCTGGAATATACATACGGTATTAGGACATGTGCATTTCATCAGACAGACATCCACTTTGAAGAAGCAACAGAGAGGAAAGAATTCAAGCTCAGCCAATAGGAGCAGTCTTTGGGTTAAATTAAGCTCCCCCCCCCCCACAGATTTTTGAAAGTAAGCAGGCAGAGAGGGAAGACCATTCAAAGGCTGAAGGCATGAAAATGAATGTCTCCACGTTGCAGGATCCAACCTCCACGTGTCCCTCCATGGCCCTGCTAGGACTCTATAGAACTGTCCCCACACATGTCCTCTATTTTATCTCCACATACCTGCAGAACTAATGACCTCAGCAAATTTAGGATTTCAGTGAAATGAAGAGAACAATTGAACTGAATAGAATCTAACTGATCTAGCAAATGAGGACTAGCTCCCTGGCTGGTTCCACTTCCAGCAGACCAGGACTCCATGTACCGTAGAAGCCAACATTCACACCACATTGAGATGTTACAAAGCTCCGCAGCAGTTCTGAAAAGGAAGAGCCCAGCCCCAGTCTGCGACAGGTGTTTTAAAAGAGCAGCGAAGATCTCGTGCGTCCAGCATATTTACCCGCACAACAAGGTTGTAGTTCTGAAAGCCTGCCCAGGTGTAATAAAACCGGATCCAGCTTGGATGTTTAAATATCTCACTGCTGATGGCACTGTTAAGTTCATCCACATACAAGTCGAAATCCCAACTGTCCTTGTAGACTTTTGCACCAGCTGGAGGATTGGTGATGGCCTCACTAGTGTAGTTAGAAATATTGACATGTAGACTTAATTTATGGTTGTCAGATGTGCAGATTGAAGATTCTGTACTCAACATTCAGAAACAGATATTTGCAAGGTGGAGTTATGGTGTCATGAGGAAAAAATAAAGTCACAACGCCTCTGTGTGTGTTGCAATCAAATCTACTCTTCTTCTCTGTTTTGTTTGTTCACACGGCCGTGGAAAAACTGAAAACAACGCGTTAAATGTCGAGTTTCTACCTGACTGTCAATCATTACTAAAACCACGCCCCCTTCCAAGCTTCTATAACTCCACCCTTCAGGCCTGTGACCCTGGAGTGATGGGAGTCTAATGGACTTTTCATTGTATAACACTTATATTTGCTCACATTGAAAGCTAATATCTATTGTTTGATTTATGTTAGATTGCAGGGTGAAATCCTTTTTGAATTTAGGCAAAAACCCAAGTACAGGCTGATGTAAGTCAACCTGATTTGTTATGCTTGATAGTTTAAGGTTATTAAGATATGACATTTTCTTTATTTATATTTGTTTAGACGATATCAGCCACTCATCCTTTCACCTATCCTTCCATTGTTCCCCTGCAACCAGTGTAAACCTGTCCCTGCCTTGAGAACACTAAAACCTTGGACCGGCCCTGGATCCTGTGTTTAATGTGCACACCACATCAGATGTTCAAGTGAACCAACACCATCAGCTAATAGTTTTTTTTCTACGTCTGTATATGTAATGTTGGGTTGAGAGTTGTGTGGAAGCAAACTCAGCCCAGATTTGTCAATATTGGAAGTACAGCCCCTTATTTAAATGTGTGACAATAAGGATGGTTTCTGTGGTTTTGGTAATAATAATTAGGTACTCACCAGTTACTTGATTATTTGCTAAGCTCAGCACACCTTCAGTTACTGTTGCTACGTCTGGCGAGCTTTCCATTTGTCACATGGCACTTATGTGGTCAACAGTCATAACAGTGGCAGATTCACCACTCAAAACACTTACTCATTTATCAAATAAAATCTTCTTCTTTATGGCTTTTTGTTGTCGGGCCGTCATCGGTCGAGGGAGGGCTTCTGGTAGGTGCTCACAGAGCGCGGCACTTGGAGACATTGGAGATAGCGGGATGGATATTGACCCTTCTTCCTCCCTCCGTTTTCAGTCTGCCCGACTTCAGTCCACACCCTCAGCCCCACTATGGGGTAAACGGGGTATCCCCACACACTGGTGCTGATCGCAGAGCTTTTAAAAGTCTGGATGGGTTACAGGTATATGATGCTACGCTAACGGTTGGGGGTACCTCATAATGGCAAGGATAAGAGTTTATTTTGTATCAACATGTAGTCTTTACTTAAAGATTATTTTTTAACAACCTTTTTGAAGCTAGTTTTTGCCATGTCATCTTTCATTTAACCAATATTTTTGGATATATTTTTATCATTATGTCTCAGTCATATAAAACAGAAAGGAAACATATACACATGCTTGTGTTGGTGAGGATTACTCTGCAGATTGTGTATGGCGAGTGGATTACGTATGTGAGACCACGTACGCGTTCATCTACAGCATAGCTCCTCCGCCGTCCGTCATGGCGGTCATAATTTAGATGAGTAGAGTGTGACATTCAATATGTAAAAACACAGACACACAGTTCCTGAGCTAGGCCTGTGTTACATAACCACGTTATTTTGTATAACAGCCATTAAAGCATCGGAGCACTTTTTTAGCTTGAGATGTTGCCAACCTGTTGGTGGGGTCTCTCAGAGCGAGGCCGAGGTCCAGAACACTTCCTGGTTTGGGCGTCCACGTCTTGATGTCTGGTGCGAGCTTATTGATGAGCGCATTGAGGTCCTCGGCCCTGTTCTTAATATTCGTATCCCTAATGTATCTACACCCACACACACACACACACACACACAGTAGAGACTCAATGAGATTGAAGATAAATAACCTTCAGCAGTGTAGATCTAATCTTCAAGAGAAGAGCTAGAACAGGCTGGGAACCCCGAAGATGACATCACTTTACTGTGATGCAGCCTGTAAAATCAGGGAAAGACCTCCCCCCCCGGCCATGTACCTGTCTGATGGATGAGCCTCCACGAAGTAGCCAGCGAATGGGCAGTAGATGGCCGGGCGCTGGGACTTGACCAGCAGAGCTTTGTAATTCAGCAGCTTCTTCCTTTCATTCCTGATGAACTCGGCCTTCCAGGAATCTGGTCATGGACACGCACCGTTACACTAACAGCATGGCAGCACTGGGCGTGCTCAACTCAGATTTAGATCTTTGCATTTCAAGTTGTTTCACTTTGGAGTTTAGATAACCATAGCAGCACTTGAAACAGGACATTTGTTCATTTGAGAACATTTTGGAGTAACCATCATACTGAGCAACACATAGACTATGATGCATTCAGAATTAGCATGACTACATTTAAGAAATCCAAAGCAAAAGAACATTTAAACATTGAAAGGTGTTTGATATCTATATCGCTCCCTGACTCTAAATAATGGAATTGTGAAGCTGCCGTGACACATTTTACATTACTGTCTCTTCCAGTAGCTACAGGTGACAGTAAATGATACACTAAAGTATCACATTTAACATTAGTGCTGGCGTGCCCCCCTTATACCAAGGCTATAAGGGGGTTTGAATCCGACCTGTGGCCCTTTACTGTCCATTAAAGGCCAAAATGCCCCCAAAATAACCTTAATTACTAATAAGAATGGGGCAGCCTCACCAGTGTATTTGCCCCCGCTGAACGTCATGGGGAATCCAGATGCACCCCCAGCAAAGTCACTCATCATTAAGTCCACATTCTGTGGTAGCCGGCCCCCGTTTGGCCTGGTGCAGTCCACAGTGTTCAGGATCATGTGACCTGCAATGCAAAGACATTGTAACAAGCCCATCGGACAGAATGGATTTTAAG
>NW_023265587.1:777142-781426 GCF_013103735.1 Etheostoma cragini
GGAGATACTTGGAGAGGCGTGATTGGGAGGAACGGCCTCCCTGATCTGAACCAGAGTGGTTGTCTGTTGTTGGACTTCCGTGCTAGTCATGGATTGTCCATCACAAACACCATGTTCAAACATAGGGATGCTCATAAGTGTACGTGGTACCAGAGCACCCTAGGCCAAAGGTCAATGATCGATTTTATAATCGTGTCATCTGATCTGAGGCCGTATGTTTTGGACACTCGGGTGAAGAGAGGGGCAGAGCTGTCAACTGATCACCATCTGGTGGTGAGTTGGGTCAGGGGGTGGGGGAGGACTCTGGACAGACCTTGAAAGCCCAAACGTGTAGTGCGGGTAAATTGGGAACGTCTGGAGGAGGCCCCTGTCCGACGGACTTTCAATTCACACCTCCCTGGGCACCTCCCTAGGGAGGTGTTCCAGGCACGTCCAGCTGGGAGGAGGCCTCGGGGAAGACCCAGGACTAGGTGGAGAGATTATATCTCCAACCTGGCCTGGGAACGCCTCGGGATCCCCCAGTCGGAGCTGGTTGATGTGGCTCGGGAAAGGGAAGTTTGGGGCCCCCTACTGGAGCTGCTGCCCCCGCGACCCGATACCGGATAAGCGGATGAAGATGGATGGATGGATGGAAGTTCATAACATTTTTTTCAGGATGGGAGAAAAATGTGCTCTGGTTTATTGGCATTTCTGTAAACCAATCACAGATAGTCTAGCTAGCTTTCTGGATTGACCCTGCAGAGATCTGAGGACCAGGTAACCACAGTCCTCAGATTGGACAGATAGTCTAGCTAGCTGTCTGGATTTACCCTGCAGAGACCTGAGGACCAGGTAACTATAGTCCTCAGATTGGACAGATAGTCTAGCTAGCTGTCTGGATTTACCCTGCAGAGATCTGAGGACCAGGTAACCATAGTCCTCAGATTGGACAGATAATCTAGCTAGTAGTCTTGATTTACCCTGCAGAGATCTGAGGACCAGGTAACCATAGTCTTCAGATTAGAAGGCCAACACAGAGACGTTCAGTGTGATCATTTATTTATTTTTCGTTCTTTTTTTATTTTCACACTCACAGACAAACACACTCAATTGTTAGTGTGTGTGTCTGTGAGTGAGTAAGAGATACAGAGAGAGAGAGAGAGAGAGAGAGAGAGAGAGAGAGAGAGAGAGAGAGAGAGAGAGAGAGAGAGAGAGAGAGAGAGAGAGAGAGAGAGAGAGAGAGAGAGAGAGAGAGAGAGAGAGAGAAACAGCGAGAGAGGGGGGCGGTGGGTTGGAATGTGTTTGTGTGTGTATCTTCATTTGTAATATTATTCATTCATACCGCAACTGCCTTTTATTTTTTTTATAAAACACAGCAAGAAAGTTTCAGACACTCAAAAAACTGGTTAGAGCCAGCAGGCAGTTAAAAAAAAAAAAAAAAAACGTTGACGGCAGAGATGCAACCCGAGTCGCATTCTACCAAGCACTATGTCTGAACCAACCCAACGGTTACTAGAAGTCTCCTGGGGACTAGGTACTAGGTCAAACTGAAGTATAAAACAAACCTGAAGCTGAAGAAACCCTAAATGTTAACGGGAAAGCCCCGCGGACCTGAGGGGGAGAGCTGTTCACTTCTCCGTGTTCTGAGTGCGTGTGAGCGGAGTTTCACACAGCAACAGAAGGAATCTTTTTTTTTTTTTTTTTCATTCAAAATACAAATATACAAACAAACAAGGCAGTAGAAAAATCAGACCAATTTCAATTGGTGCCCTAGCACTCGTGCTCGGGCCCTAAATGAAACAAAAAAAACAAAAGGGTCACCCTGTATTGCGCTTCGTTCAACAACCATATTGACTACATAGAGATAGGATAAATACACCATTACACATCATTATGTTTAAATTATTTTAAATCAAGGCCTTGAATGACAGGAGTCCATCTTTTAACAAACACAGGCACTTTCAGCTGTAAAATAGCAGTCATATTTTCCATTGTGTGGACCTGTTTAATTTTTTGTTGCCACTGAGCTACTGTAGGGGGGCCAGGCCTCATCCAATTAATAGTAATCATTTTTCTTGCGGTCATTAACAAGATATGTAGCATGTAGCTTTGGTCCTTAGAGAGCAAGTCTTCAGGCATTATTTCCAATAAGAAAAACAAAGGGTCCAAGGGGGAATCCATCTTGAAGATTTGGTCCACTTCCTCTTTAATGTCTTTCCAGTATGTCTGTATCACTGGACAGTCCCAGAATATGTGGGCATGGTCTCCCACCCTACCACAATTTCTCCAGCAAGTGTTGGGGGTGTTGTTTTTAAACATGGAAACCCTAAGAGGGGTCCTAAAAAATCTCATCTTCAACTTCCAATCAAATTCTTTCCACATTGGACTTTCAATCCCTTTATGACTCGCCTCACATATATCTTCCCATGTATCATCATCTATAATTGTATTGAGTTCCAATTCCCATTCACGTTTAATGTGGAAGGTATTGTCTGATGTGTCTCTCATAAGACTCTGATAGATATGTGAAACTTGGTGCTTTGTTGAAACCACTTGTTGAGAAATATGTATAAAATACCGTTCAACATTAGTCGGATCTTTTTTAAGACTAGTCCCATCCGTGTGATTTGTGATGTAGTGTCGTATTTGTAAATATCTGTACAAGTCCTTTGAGGGCAAGTCAAACTTTTCTTGAAGTTGTGAGAATGATCGCAATGTATTGTTCTCAAACAGCTGATTTATAATAACCAGCCCATTTTCCGCCCACCGTCTGTATGCTAAGTCTGTCCTTGATGGGAGAAACTCAATGTTTCCAAGAATGGGCATGGCCCTCGAAAGAGCTATAGACCCCTTTAATTCCTTCTGGGCACTGTTCCACACCTTCAATGTGTGTTTAACCCAGATGTTATTAATTCCTATTTTTTTCTGAGCCTGCTGACTAAGAAATGGAAGAGTAGATATTGGTATCCCTTTCAAGGAATTCTGTTCAATGGACAGCCACCCATTTTCTTCATCTTTGGTCACCCAAGCCACTATTGCTTTGAGTTGGGCTGCCCAATCATACATTTTAAAGTTAGGTAGACCCAGGCACCCCCTTTTCTTCCCTGCCATCAGTATTTTTAAACGTATTCTGGGTCTTCTATTTTGCCAGATAAATTTTGATATACGTTTTTCAAGAAGCTTAAGTGTTGATTGTGGTATATAAATAGGCAGAGATTGAAATGGGAAAAAAAGTCTGGGTAGAATACTCATCCTCACTGACTCTATTCGGCCGAAAAGTGATAAAGGTAGCAAATCCCATTTACTTATATCCTGTTTAATCTCTTTGATTAGTTTGTTGTAATTGGAGGGATAAAGCTGTGCTGGTGTTGGTGTCAGAATAACACCCAGATATCTAAATCCCTGTTTGGATTTCCTAAAGGATACCAATTCATCTAGTTGCTGGGGCCCTTCACCAATTATCATCATTACTTCAGATTTGTTGGTATTTATTTTTCTAATAACCTGACACTGCACTGTATTTATCTAAACTATTTAAAAGCGCAGGAACAGAGACCCTGGGATGCTCTAAGAATAACAAAATGTCATCAGCAAATAGAGCCAGTTTGTGTTGAACCAATCCCTCATCAGGAATACCCAGTATGAGGGGATTTGACCTTATTAATTCTGCTAATGGCTCTATGCTTAAGGCAAACAAAGAAGGGGACAAAGAATCACCCTGTCGGGTGCCCCGTCCCGATGGGAAAAAATTGGAGCAATGTCCATTTACTCTGACTCTAGATTTAGGGTTTTTATAAAATATGCAAATCCATTTAATGAATGTGTCATTGAAGCCCATATATCGGAGAGTCTGCTGGAGGAAAGTCCAATCAACCCTATCAAATGCCTTCTCAGCATCTAAGCTGAGAAGCATTGAAGGGGTGTTCCTTTTGGCTGCAATAGATTGCAAGTTTAAAGCCCTCCTAATGTTGTCCGCACCTTGTTGATTATTAATAAAACCAGTCCGATCTGGTTTTACCAGTTTATGTATGACTTTTTGTATTCGTTTTGCTATAATTGAGGTAAGAATTTTAAGATCAACGCACAGGAGGCTGATTGGGCGGTATGATGTACACTGGATCGGGTCCTTGTTCTCTTTGTGAATGACGCTTATTATTGCTTCTGACCATGATCCAGGCGTGTCTCCTTTCTTCAATGCATAGTTATATACCTTACACAAGATTGGGGTCATCCATCCATCCATCCATCCATCCATCTTCGACCGCTTATCCGGTATCGGGTCGCGGGGGCAGCAGCTCCAGCAGG
>NW_023265587.1:781526-789144 GCF_013103735.1 Etheostoma cragini
GTCCACAGTGTTCAGGATCATGTGACCTGCAATGCAAAGACATTGTAACAAGCCCATCGGACAGAATGGATTTTAAGTCTGCAACTGTGTGTCAGGAGGACTTGATACCTGTCCGTCTGCCTTTTATCTGTCTGTCTGTTACCTGTCTGTCTGTTACCAGTCTGTCTGTTACCTGTCTGTTTGTCAGTTACCAGTCTGTCTGTTACCTGTCTGTTTGTCAGTTACCAGTTCGTCTGTTAACTGTCTGTCTGTCTGCATTTTGTTCTCTTGATCACTGTAAGCTTTTAGAAAATGAATTCATCGTGCTGTTTCCTCATTGGTCCAATCCCTGCCCTGCATAACCAATCGCGACAGCACGCGCCTTTATATTCCACAATGATGCAGGTGTCCATTTCCGGATGCACACCATCCATCAGGATCATGAATCTCAGGTCTTCGTCAATCTGGTGGAGACCAAGGGCAGTGAATGATTAAAAGGTTTTCTCATTTCTATTTCATCATAAAAGTTAATATTTAAGATCCACATTTTATAGTCATTGCCCTTTGATGTGAGTTACATTTTGCCAGACTCCAAACGGAACGACGTTGATGTTGGTCAGCTTGACTCGACTTTGCTCCAAATACCTGTTGCATCAAAACAGAGAGAGAGGGGCATAATGGCATAACGGGAACTACAAACCCATTTAGAGATTCACTTTTAAAGTAATCAGGACTTTACCCACCAAAAGACAGGTCTCGTCGTGTCACCGACATAAATGGGGACATCTGGCCTCCTCTCGGACAGGACTTTCAGTGTGGGGTAACTAGGAAAGACACAGGAAGGGTCAGATCTGGGCCTGTATACATTCTTTGACCACCCACACCCTTTTCACTTCCTTAAGTTAACATTGAACTAACTCGCTCTGGCATCTCTGCAGACAGTACTGCATGTGTGTCGGTCCCAAAACTAAAAATCCTTTTCAGACAGAGGCTAAATTACATGGCTCCCTTCATCTTTCTGTTGTCAGACAGAAACAAGACAAGACAGACAGCCATTTTAGTCCTGTGTGTGCTTTGCAGGGAGGTGTTGACAGTACATGATGTGAAAGTGCTGTGAAATGGACGACGAGATATCATTAAAAGTGACAACAGTGTAACAACAGTGCAGAGCCCACCTGAGGTGGTCCGAGTGCATGTGGCTGATGTAGATGAGATCTGCTGCACACAGTCGGTCCAGGGAGTCTGCTGGAGGCTCGTGGAGAAGCCACCAGCCTCTGGCAAACGCAGGACCCTTCAACCAGGGGTCGAACAGGAAGTGCCTTGGCCCCAGCTGCAGGTCCATGCAGGCGTGGGTCAGGTACGTCACCTGGGTGGGAAGTTCACAATTCTGTTGTCACGATGACAGATCTGGCAAACTAGGCTTAGTATAGTGGTAGTTCATGCAGGACACGGCGGTTATATGCCCATTGGTTGAATTATCATGGCTATCAGACACACACCAACCACAGCCACTCTCCCATCAAGGCGGTCCTTTTAAATGGGACTCCGTCCTCGGTGATCCCTGCTACACTGACACTGGTGGTGGCAACGTTTTGCCTCCACCACCCCAGCCTCCACCTTACTAGTTCAGAGTCCTGACATGGCTCAAAGTTTAAAACGGTTTTGATGCATGAAATGGATTTTCTCATTGTGCATTTCCCATTTTTCAAGGTAAAGCGAGCAGCAGGATACGTACTTTGACTTCTCCTCCCTGGAGCTCCAGAGGCTCTCGAGGGTCATCCAGCCAGGGGTCGATGGGGCTCAACTCAATCAGCTGAAGCCCCCCATCATCCAAAATCTCTACTTCTGGAAGTGACATGACATACATGGTTAGCTGGATATGCAGAGGTCAGTCCCAGCTCAGTGTTTCCCACACATGGAGTAATTTGTGCCAGTGCACCACACCAATCAACCCCGAGCACCACCCATTATTTCATTGTTTTTCTTCTTTTTAAACAATGCATTCATTCAGCTGCGTTTCCTGTCCCTGCCCTCCTCCATCTCTCTGTCACTCTATGTTATAAACAATATGTTATATTGTAACGTAAGTATCATGATCATATGATATCGTACCACCGTTAGCTACCGGGCCATTCTGGAAACTCACCCAGCTCGTCCTGCGAGAAGCTGTCAGGTGGATTCACATATTTCATTGTTGACACATTTAACTTCCAGTTGTGTTTGGTGCACTTAACAGTCCTGTGGGAGCAGATCAGAATGTCAGTCAGAATGAAAGGTGTAATTATCTCTGCTGTGTGCTTCTGACAGACTGAGCTAACCTGCCATTCAGGTCTTCAATGTCCCTGATGAACAAGCCCCCCTGGTGTTTGCATTGGTTCTTGCAGGCTTTAAGGCCTGTGCTGGTCTTGTATATGATGTAACATTTTCCGTCTTCTGGGTTTTTCTGGAAATTGACTCCATCTTTAAGCGAGCCGACTGCTCCAGCATCCAGTGAAAGCAACACCATCGCGCTTTGAGGAGTCATTTTACCTAAATATTAAAACACACCAAATACAAATCAAGTTTAAAGAGGATTTGGAATTTCAGCAGAGCAAAGTTATCACAGAACCACCTCCCTTAGCACAGCTGGATTATGTACATTTTTCTGTTGTGTTATTTCTTATCTTCCTTGTGGCCTAACAACCTTGAGCTTAACACGCTCAAAGCTGTGGAGATGATCGTGGATTTCAGGAGGGGCCCCCCAACTCTCACCCCCGTCACCATAATCCACAGCCCTGTGTCTGCCATGGAATCCTTCAGGTTTCTGGGACCCACTATATCCCAGGACCTGAAGTGGGAGCACAACACTGCCACCATCATCAAGAAGGCCCAGCAGAGGCTGCAGTTCAGGACCTTATCCTGCCTAAGGAGCTGCTGGTCCACTTCTACAGTCAGTCCTCTGCACATCCATCCCTGTCTGGTTTGGATCTGCCCCCAGAAAGGACCGGAGCAGACTACAACGGACAGTTAGGACTCCAGAAAAGATCATCGGTGCCAACCTGCCCACTATTCATGACTTCTACTCTTCCAGAGTCAGGAAATGGGCCCTGGACACATCCTGTTCCAGCTTCTCCCCTCTGGTAGGTGCTACAGAGCCCTGCACGCCATTATTTCTGTTGATAGTATGTATATATTAGTGTGTATATATTAATGTGTATGTATTAGTGTGAATATATTGTTAAAGAAGAGAAGAAAGAAAGAGAAGCTCACGCAGCCACAGCCAACACACTGACACTAGAAACCTTCATAAATTACAGATATAATGACAGAAGTTGTATTGTTGTTTGTTCACAGCGGAGTCTGTTCAGTTAGCCCGCTCGTTAGCCGCTGAGCCGTAGCGGCGTGCAGGCAGAGGGAGCAGCCAGACTAACCTAGTGACCCGTGCAGGATTCAGTGTGAGGGACCATTAGAGACCATGTGGCAGGTAACGTTAACTGGTCCCTTCGTACAAACAACGTTATGAACAATAGGTAACCCAGCAACGGCGATTATGAGCTTGTCCTCACAATGAATGTTTGTGCTTTGTGTGGATGAAGCAGGAAGTTAATGGGACTCCTTTAGCAACTGGCTCTCTGCCTCGTAACCTTACTCCTCTGCTGCTCGTTTGTCCCTCAGTTATTATAAAACCTCAGCTCCGAGACTGTCGGATTCAATATCAGCTAATAATCACCTGTAAAGGAGCTGCACCTTTTATAGGAGCCTCTGCCGGGTAGAAAGTGAAATTGTAGTAGAAGAGAAAAGTTAACACCAACATTTAGTGGCAAAATTCATTGGTACGTCTACAAAATTATTTTAGATACAGTATAATTTCATATTTAAGTCAACACTATCTCTGGTGATCCACTGCATGTATATAAGTACTTAGTCCTTGACGCAAGGAGCCCAAGTTCAACTCCGACCAAAATGTTACGCTCAGGTCTTCAAAACAAAATAAGGCTTATATGGTACAGGAAAATAAAAAATAACAGAAACAGAAAAAGGAGTTGCACCACATGGAGGCCCTGGTGTGTGTGTGTGATAGGACAGCTGCATGAAGATAAGAGCAGACAGTTATATTCTACGACATGCAGACATGTCCCGGGACCTCCCTGGATAGTTCCAGCTCACATTATACTTAGGGATATGAAGCATTAGACAATACAGCAAGAAATGACATCACAATAAGCAGTAGTAGGCACTGGGTGATCATTTTCTATTGCAGAGTTCAAATCTTGAGGTAAAAATGTAACAGTGGAAGAGATAAAATGTCAAGACTAATGAAAAAAAGACTAATAAAATAAAACAATTTCCCAGCACCAGAAGGAGATTCGGGGTGGATCCAGCAACAGGACAGGAAGATGTGAAGCCGTAAAAAAACAACATGTAAAAAAAGATTCCAGTTACCCCCCCCGACCTGAATCAACGCAGGCAACACGGAGTATCTGCAGCTCCATGTACATGCTTCCACTGAGCTGAAACAGCAGTTAACAGGGAGGGTTTAGAGCCTATGTTCCTCTTAACAGACACACAATGCAATGAATATGTCTGTACAGCATGAACAGGGCCCTTATGTAACATCCAGATGTCTTTTCAACTCAGACATTGTTTTAACTCACCTACCCTGTCTCCATCTTGCCGGTGGGTAGCGTACCTGGTTAGCTGCTAGCTGTTAGCCGCTAGTTGCCGTCAGTGACGTGTGTTCAGCCGGGCTTATGTGAAAATTGGAAAACACTTGGAGGTGTAGTGGGTGTCACTTGACACTTGCCCGCCTAAGGAATCTACACTCATTGCTGTTGACCCGATCAGTGATCTCCTTCTGTTCCACATCCTCCCTACAGCCTAACACCAGTTTTTAAGAAGCCAACTAGGACACATGTTACTGCAAATGGACCAGAGATGTCGGGCTTTCAATCTCCACCTCTGGAAGGTGCCGCAGCCATACGACCGTTCTTACGCTCTGATTGGTGGTGTAAATGTACACAGCGCCCTGGTTAGCCTCTGTCCTGATTGACAGGTCGTCGCAACTTGTCAATCACAAGGTAGCCCCGCCCTAATGAACCCCGGCTTTAACGTCTATTTGAAAATCACTGGGACCATAATTTACTAAATGAGCATCATGCAGAATAGAAGAAGACTTGAAAATTATTTTTAGGTAAGAAATCAAGTGTGAACCAGGGTCATTTTCTCATAGACTTCTTTCTTTAGAAACATGTAGACCCAGCGGTGCAGGAAGTGGCCAACAGGATACTCCGAGACCCAAACCCCCCCGGCCACAAAGTGTGTCCTGCTCCCTCAGGCTCAAAGACCCACATCCCACATGCCATTAGACCTTTGAACTCCTGAGCTTTGAGCTAATTGCATGTCGCCTCACCCTAAAAACTTTCATCGCCAGCCTTTAACGAGCTTTTACAACAGTCCAAAAAGGATTATGTTGTCTTGGGTTTTTCAGGTGCTCAGAAGACTTTTCGTCTCTCAGCCGAGAGTCAATTATCCTTGTGTTCACTTCAGTAACAAAAATGTGTTATTTTGTGTTTATCAAAGAAAATGCAGTTTCTGTTTTTTTGTCAAACAGCAACCCCTAAGTACTTGTTTTTGACATCACTGTTGTACGCAGAGCCGTCTCTGCACTCATGGCCTGACCCCCTCCCCCCTCCCCTTGTCGTGAGATTTAGCAGGCACCACCTACCATCCTGACTTGGCAAGCGGCATTCCCCCCTGAGACGAGAGACCATTTGCCTTACTATGAATTTGTTTAAATGACTGTGAAGCAGTTTTGCAGTTTTCCTTGAACAGAATCCAAATGAGGAGGATGGGAGCGGCTGTGTGTGTGTCCCCGTCTCAGCAGTGTTGAAGAGCAGTAAGTCCTTTTGTTCCTATTAGTTCTACTACAGTTTCATGAGCTGATCTATGGAAGCATTGCTTTTTGGGATCTGAATTTGTCCAATCGAATGTCATCAGCCTGTATGGGTCCAAAACTTAAATATTTGGATCTGGATTTGAAGAACTTAGGGGGGGGCATATCAAAATCAGCTCAGGAAGTTCCATGTTTTAATTTCAATAAGGTGAATTCAGAACAAAGAGTGCTGGAAAGAAACAGTTCAGAATATGACTAGCCAATAATATAATACTGACAGTAGCCACTCTGCATTACGAAAAGGCATTATTATATCCTGTAGTTATATCATGTACTATTTATATCCTGTACTTAAGTATTTATATCATGTACTTAAGTTAAAGTACTAAAACCACACTGTTAAGATACTCTGTTACAAGTAAAAGTCCTGCACTGAAGTAAACATACTGTATATCATCAGGGAAATGTACTTCAAATGTTGAAAGTAAAAGTACTCATTGCATAATGAGTCCCATTTTAGAAAGGGTAAAGGATCCGAGCAGTCTCGTAGGCCGTTATATAGTCGGCTAGTTTATTTTATGATAAAAGCCTGTATTTTATATCGCAAACCAAAGCTGTCAGAAGAATATTGTGGAGTAAAAACCTCAATATTTCTCTCTGAAATGTGGTGGAGTAGAAGTAAAGAAAGGCATGAAAAAATCCTTTTCTGCTGCCAAAACGAAGAATAATAAGAACAAATGGTCCGACTCACCCCAATAGATGCCGGGTAATCCCAACAGGAGCGGCAAGGAGTTGTCGTTGCTTCGCAGAGCCTTATAATGAGTGGTTAGAATCAGCAGGGGGCTTCTGTGGACGCACGTACGGCCTCCCTCTTAACGCCATGACGCATTTACAGCCTGTCCCCTAAGGTCCAAGCACGTCCCATTCATTCCCATATGGGATTATTGACACAGGGACTGGGACTCCACGGTAATAAGTTTCAGACTGAGCAGCGAGATATGAATACAGAGCATGCATTCCCATCCAATTAGATTGAATTTGGTAATGATGACTCAAACAATAATAATGGTAACTCCAGTGACATGACAGGAAACGGATTTAAACGGATTCTGGTTTCCTACCTGGCCCCAGGTGTGTCTGTTAAAACACGGGTAGAGACAACTTCTCTTTTTTGATGCTTTATGATAATTGCATCAGGACAAACACAGGTGTGGCTCTGCTTGTGTGTGTGTGTGCGTGTGTGTGTGTGTGTGTGTGTGGTTGTGCAAATAAATCAATACCATTGTAAAGACTACCATACACAATGCCTAGGAATCAGAAATAAAGAACAGAATAACAATAGTGGGAATGCGGTAGTGCTGGATGCACTATTACTGGGCAGGGCCACTCCTTTTTTCATGATGGAGTGTCATACAAAAATCCATTTCTGGCAAAGGGAGGGTTGAGTTTAATTGACTAAAAACTCTTCCGGTAGCCTCTTTATTAAAAAAAAAAAAAAAACAGTCCCTAAGCTAAATCTAGTCGGCCAAGAAATTTGAATTGTACGTATAACCGTTGAACATTATGATTCATATCCAGGTGATCCTATCATTTACCTGTACAAAACATATGGGTAAAACAACTATCTGTTTTTATTCTACAGAATAACTACACAGATCAAAGATCCAGACCCGGACACGGCTCTCTCCGGCAAATCAAGAGGTATCTGGTTTTACTCTAAAGGCCCTGACACACCATACATACATATATATATATATATATATATAT
>NW_023265587.1:789244-790999 GCF_013103735.1 Etheostoma cragini
GAACAGTACCTTGATGAAATCGTGCTGCTGCACTCGATCTTCCAGTTGGTTCTCCCTGTTTGACATTTAGCTATTGTAAGGATTTTTGGGGCAGTGACGACAGACAGCATGAATATGTAAATATGAAACTGAAATAGATCAGAGGATGTCATCTGGTTGATGCCTGGTCTTCTTAAACACTAATGCCCTGAAACCCAACATGGTGAGAAGAAAATACAAAATCTATTTGTAAAATGATAATTTCAGAGGCTTAATACTCTTTAGCCGGAGCTATATCTTTACTTGAACACATGCAGTAGTAGCCCGTCAAAATCCCCCACGTCTCGCGATAACATCAAGGCTATAGCGAGATCTCACTTGTTCTGTGCTACCGTAAAACCCATAGTAATGAACAGGCAAATAAACATCCTTATATGACATCTCCCCTCTTCTTTCGGCCTAACACAGTAAGTCAAACGGAAACTCACTATCGTGACAAGCCTGCCACTGTAGGCACACAAACCAAAACATACTGAACTCACGTTGTGTTACTGTCATCAATAGCAGATTCTTAACTTAAAATTGCCACATTAATTTCAGTAACCTGAGTTTACCATGAGCAATATTAAAAAACATCAGTGGCAATACTCATTCTCCCCCTGTCCCTACTGTCCCAAACAGCCACTGGTCTACAGGTTAAGCCTGGTGACTGGTTTGCGAACACGTCCAGATCTGGTCACAGTCTGATTGTGAAGAGGGTTCGAGGGTGCAGCCTCACTCTGACTGACAGGAGCAGTGGTACCATGGCGGCACTGTCAGAGTGGGTGCCTGTCCCTGTCGCCTCACAGGGCAACGCTGACGTTGACTGTGGAACTGGTCTAGGTTGAAGGTGGCCGCAGCACAGCCCCTTGTTGTGTCTTGATGACGAATGATCTTGGAGTGCTGCTGTTACTCAGGATCACCGCAGGTGCAGACCATGATTTTTCACGATCCAACTTGGAGAATACAGCATCTCCTGGCTGCAGGGCAGGCAAGAGTCTGGCTCCATGACGGCGGTTGAAGTAATGAGCCTGTTTTGCCTTTTCCTGCCGGTCCTTTTCTTTCACGGCTGCTAGGTCGGGCCATTTTGGACCAAGGTTTTTCTCGAAAAGAGGGGAGTGTGGTCCTTTTTCGCCTCCCCATTAACAACTCAGCTGGACTGAAGCCTGTAGTGGAGCAGGGAGTAGACCTATAGCTCCTTAGAGCCATCACAGGATCGTCTTAGCGATCTGTACCGCTCTCTCTGCGTGTCCGTTACCTTGCGGGCAATGGGGACTAGAAGTGTAGTGTTTGAAGTCCAACCGCCTGGCTAATTCTTGAAACTCTGTACCAGAGAACTGGCGACCACTATCACTCACCACTTCATCTGGGATGCCAAATCTTGCAAAAACTGTTTTTAGCTTTTGGATGACGTGTCCAGCCGTTGTTGAGGACAGATGCAAAACCTCAATGAATGTGGAGTAGTAATCTGAAATGACCAGGTAATTTTGGCGTTCACGCTCACAGAGATCCGTTGCAACTTTCTTGACGAAGGGGACGGACATCCGGCTAAAAAGAAAGACATCTGGCGGAATTTCCGGCAGAGGGTGAAAATTTTAGTAGCAATATAAGTCACATTCATATAATCATATAATGTTACCCCATTGTTTATGTATTCAATATTTTATTCAGGACTGGAGGAAGTGCTCACGGTGCCAAGCTGCAGCCATTGATGAAAACTATGATGAAGGCCAGAGC
>NW_023265587.1:791099-793873 GCF_013103735.1 Etheostoma cragini
ATTTAGGTTTCATTCAGACCCGCTGCATGATTTTAATGTTGTTATGACCGTTACTAGAAAAAGGGAAAAACAATACACATTTAAAGATTTCTGGTGCAGACCCATATATAAAGAATTACAATAATCCAGCCGAGCAGTGATAAAAGCATGAATTACTTTTTCAAGGTCTTTTGAAGGAAGGTAGGCCTTTATTTTAGCTATAAGTCTTAACTGGAAGAAACTGGTTTTGACAACTGCACTGATTTGTTTACTAAAAGTAAAGGAGGTATCAAAAATAACACCAAGATTTTTAATAGTGGATCGATTTTTTCTGCCAAAAGGGTCACCCAGAGCATCCGAACATCCAAACGTGATGATTTCAGTTTTGTTTTCGTTTAGAGTGAGGAAGTTTAACTCCATCCAGGTTTTTACCTCCTTTAAGCAGTCAAACAATGGTTGCACATAGTCTTTGGTTATAGATTTCATTGGCAAGTAGATTTGGACATCATCAGCAAAACAAAGATAGGAGATTTTATGTTTCTGAAAAATGGAACCCAGTGGCAGCATGTACAGTGAAAAGAGGATAGGTCCCAGAATAGAGCCTTGAGGGACCCCGCAGGTAAGAGGAGCAGATGACGAAGAGTGTTCAGCTAAATGAACGGAGAAGCTCCTATCAGTCAAGTATGACTGGAACCATTTCAAGACAATACCTTTGACAATACCTTTGATACCTTTTGATACCTACACAGTGTTCAAAGTGGTTCAAGACTATTCTCTCCAGCACTTTTGAGAGAAAAGGTAGTTTGGAAATAGGCCTGTAGTTAGAGAGAACATCAGGATCCAAATCAGATTTTTTGATAAGAGGCTGCACTACAGCATGGTTAAAGGCAGCTGGGACACAACCTGTACTCAGACATGTCTCTTAGAATTTCTAGGGAGACCTGGAGCTGGTCTTTTTTCCATTTCCTTTCAGCTTGTCTACAAGTACGCCTAAGAGAGCGGGTTGTGTTATTTAGTCAAGGTTCTGAGGATGGCTTTATAAGTTTAATTTTAAAAGGAGCAACAGAGTCCAGGATGTCAGTGCAGGTAGAGCCAAAGGAGGAAATTAGCTCATCAGCACTGAGACCACAGCTACCATCCAAGTTACAAGGTTTAGATTCTTTAAAAGCATTTTCAAACTGCAGCATAGTTAATGGGTTGATCCCACGCTAAAGACGAGTAGGATGACAGGCTGCGATCCTGGAGCAGGGGATGGTAGCAGTGAACAGAACAGGCAGGTGATCGGATATACCGGTGTTAAAGATTTCCTTAATATGGACACAGAGACCATGCGAAAGAACAAGGTCCAATGTGTGACCTTTTTCGTGTGTCGGGCCAGTCACTAACTGATTAAGGTTATGAATCATTTATGAATGAATCAATAAGATTAATAAAATCTTTGGCCAAAGGATTGTTTTCACAACATACGTGAATATTAAAATCACCAACAATAAGAAGACGATCATATTTTAACACAATCACCGCCAGAAAATCCGCAAAGTCAGTTACAAAATCCTTGTTGAACTTCGGAGGGCGATATACAATCGCGCACAACACAGGAAAAGGATAGTTGAAAAGTCGAAAAGTTGCAGCTCAAAGCTAGCAAAGATGTCACTGGGAGTCTGTCGGCAGTGGAAAGTGGATTTAAAAACAGCCGCTAGACCTCCACCCCTCCCAGTGGTCCACGGGGAGCTGAGAAAAGTACAGTCGGGAGGAAGAAGTTCTGAGAAAGGGCTAAACTCACCGGCATGGAGCCATGTTTCCGTCAGTAGCATAAAATCCAATTCCCGAGAGGAGAAGAAGTCTTTGAGCAGGAAAGTCTTGTTTGCTAGTGATCTAGCGTTGATTAGGGCCATGCGAAGGACAAGCTCCCCGCTGGCTGATGATGAAGCACGGCCCAGTGGCCGAAGGTTGTCGTGGTTCACGCCACCCCCGCGAGCCCGCATCCGCCGGGGTACAGGAGCCTCGATCGATGGGTAGCAGACTTCACTTTGGCCGAGAGTAATATGCCGGATCCACCGGCCTCTAGAGTCCGGTGACTAGACAGCGGAGTGACGGTACCATCCATCGCTCCAGAGGCGAGGACTGATCGCATCGGTGGGCATCAGGTAGGCTCTGGATCTCACCAGTACATCTCCTCGCTTTCCCCGACTCCTAAGACGTTTCTTACGGGAAAAAGCACTGGGTAAGTGCCGCAGGCTTATAGGTAACCTGGATAAGAAGGGAGGGAGATTTGAAGTTTGGTCTCCCAGATTGTATTTTGGAAACAACGACTCCACTGAGGCTCGGATGTTGAGAAGAGCTTGGCGATCGTATACAAATAAGGCCGAGACATCTCTGCGGCATACACATAGAAACAAAACAACAGCAAAGAAAATACTAAGCAGACAAGTTGCCGCACACACTGGCGCCATCTTGCTGAGTGAGGTGAGAAATTGACTTAGGTTATGTCATTATGAATGGTTGTAATGCTTATTGAATAGAAATGACTAACTTATTTATGTATTTTTTTCAGTTATTCTTGGCTCAATTAGACTCTTCCGCCTGAAATGAAAACATCCCATTGTTTCTGAAATTCTAATCGTAAATCTGCAACCGTTATCATTATACGTTATAAATAATATAGTGGAATAGACATGACAACAGTTACTAAGGGAGCTAAGTGAACAATCAGTTAGAACTACAGAACCACCATATTTAAGATGTTAGTGTGTAGCATCACCTCCACCTGCGCGTCTCCTTCCCAGACCAGAGAG
>NW_023265587.1:793973-797009 GCF_013103735.1 Etheostoma cragini
ACATTTTCTATTTTTTACGTGGCCTCCTGCTCCAGTTTGTTCTGGAAACTTACCTGGTTCCAAAATCACTACACAAATTTAAGAAAGGTGCTTAAATTAAATTAAATACCGTAAAAAATGTAGCTTTATCAATGTGAAATTTTACTTGTAGAATTAGTAGGTTGACAGTCCGATGTTTTGTTTATCATGCCATTGAATAATATCTTTTGCTTACATGAAATAGTTAAAAAACAATTCCAGAGAAATGCACATTTTTTGTCCACGGCCACAAATCTCGGAAAAAAATTGTTAGTGGGATAAATATTGTTACATTTTATAATGTAATAATTTCAATTTATTGGGGATTAGATTTGTGTTTACATGATCCCAGGTCAAATTGTTTTAACTCTGCTTCTCTAACTATCGTTTATATCTAGGTGACCCTGGTTCACCCTTATGAGGCTATCCAGGTGCTGAAGAGGCTGAACAGTGAAGAACCTGACAGGATTAGCTTTTTGAGCGTCTTCCGCTCAGGCTCCATCTCTGAAACTACCATCTGTAATGTGTGCCTACGTCCAACCCAGCCGCTGTGCAACTACACCGACCTCCGTACAGGCGAGCCTTGGTTCTGCTACAAGCCCAAGAACCTGAGCTGTGATGCCAGGATCAACCACGCCATGGGACATTACAACCAAATCTTGAAGGCCACAGAGGAGAAGCTCTTCCAAAGGTGAGGGAGCACATAGACAGGAGTGGCATTTTAAGTGACTTCTGATATATACAGACATCTTCTTGGTGGGACCTTTCTAAAGTTTATTGATTATAAGAAGAAGAACCACTAGATGGCAGAATGGTATTTCACAACATTAAACACACCACAACCTTAAGAGCCAAACTCAAACAAACCCACTAAGTCCCATCTCTTGTTTCTCCGACAGCGTCAGTGTCCATGCGGTCTCGAAGTGGAGCTAGTATTCTTCAGCTAGTGTCTTCAGCTGCAGTATGTTGTACGTCCCAGTGATCCAGTTCAACTCCACTTTTAGAAGGTTAAAAAACATTCCTGGTTAACAGATGCACTGGGAGCTGTCCCCTTGTGATAAGATTACTCAGGACAGATGTTAAACCCAGGCCAAAGCGGGCCCACTTTTAGACACACATTAATTATTATTTGCCACGTGGGGCAGCACAACAAGCTACTGGATAGTGGTATTGGTTAATCAATCAATCAGAGAGGCTGCATCTTCAAAAATATGTTGATGAAAGCGACAAGACTAACCGAAATAGTAATAATGTGGTTACAAAATGCAGTGCAAGAGTGTCGTCCTCCTTTCTTGTAGTTGTGATGATAATGTTGTAGTTTGTCTAAGATGTAAATGTTAATGTAGTGCTGTATTTATGAAGTGCTTTTCCAGCTTAATAACTGCTCAAAGCACTTTTTACATCATACAGGACACATTCACCATTCACAAACATTCATACACTGTGGCCGGGGCTGTTGTACAAGGTGCCGCCAGCTCATCAGATAAACACTCACACACATTCACACTCCGATGCGCAGCGCCAGGGGCAACTCGGGGTTCAGTGTCTTGCCCAAGGACACTTCAACAATGACTGCAGGGGCGGGGATCGAACCACCAACCTTCCGATTGGCAGGCAACCGCTCTACCACTGAGCCACAGCCGCCCCAAGAGAGAGATACTTTATAATGCATGCCTTTCTTCCTTCAGTGGTGTCAACTTGAAAGTGTACATCCGGGCTTCAGGACCTGCCAGTGTCACCGTGTTGCCAAAAAAGCCAGGTAAAGCATAATTTTTACTACTTTAACTGCCAATTATAATAATTCAATCCTGAATGTGCTACAGACACTGAAAGCACAACTGGCAGAACAAAGCCTTTGGAAACAACCTTTAACTTTCTTCTGGCCAGAAGAAAGTAGAGGAATGTTTCAGCCCAATTTGAGCAGAAATTTTCTCTGTACTGTGTGGAGGCCGCATTTACTATTTGCATCTAACACTGTACTTTTAATGCAAAATAACTGCCACCTTTCTTTTTCTGGATGTTAGCTTGATTTTTGCTTTAGCTGCTATTATTAGGAGCTAGCAGACCAGTTTTCTACATTCAAACTGTGTATTTTGCATTTGGGATTCTCTCTTCCTCCCTTTTTTGTTTTTGTTCGCTCATGCAGGGCTGGTGCAGTTGAGGGGGGGGGAAGGGGGGGGGGCGGCTGGCTTATGTTGTTGATTGTTCTCCACATCTGGGCCGTGTCACATCTCCACTCCGTGCCAGATTATTCCATCACAAGCAGTACAGGGTGTGGCTCACTTACGCTTGTGTCTTAGTCCTGACCTCTCTGACTCTCGTTGAGGAAGTTCTTGGATTTGGATTTAACTGTTGTTTTTTCATGGGCTCAGTGTCCAACTTTCCCCCTTCAACTGACGCCTCCTGTTCCCCGCCAGTACTAGTGAGTTTTGCCATTAAACAACCTGAACCGGTCTCAGGCCCCAGCTTGAGGCTATGCAAGGCCACTATAAGTGGCGTAAACAACTGCACAATAAGCAGTGTATTATGAGCAATAGTGAGCCACATAGGTTGCGCAATAAGCTGTGACGAGGTCAGAGCAGTGGTGGAGTCTGGGGATCTGCAAGCTGGGTTTTTCTTGCGCTTTTTATTGGTCCCCAAACGGTACAGGGAGACTTCATCCAATTCTGGGGGTCAAGCAAGTGCCTTCACCCTAAGATGCAAGATGTTAACGGTCCCAAAGGTAAGGAAAACCATGGCAGGAGCCTAAGGTTCCATCTGATCCGGCCTATCAAGTCACAGTCACTCTCCTCTCCTGAATAGGGACAGGTGGTCAGGTAGCCACACTCCTTGTTGCTTGAGTGTCTTTGGAATCCAATGTTTTTAACATAGCAGATTGCAGCTGAGCGCTGACCTTTCCTTGTTTCTCTTTAACCCCATCCCTATCCTTCATCTTCCTCCCAGGTCAACCAGAGGTGGAGAGCAGCATTGCCAAGGTTGGACCCTCTGGCTATTACTACCAGGGGGTTTGGCACGCAC
>NW_023265587.1:797109-808029 GCF_013103735.1 Etheostoma cragini
GGTTGTAGTTTTTGGCATCTGGGCTCACTTTGGAACTTTTCCCATGGAGATCTACATCCGGCGACTGCTGAACATCCGGAGGGCGGTGGTGCGGCTTCTGGACAGGGCTCCAGACACGCTGGTTGTCATCCGGACTGGGAACCCCAAAGTGATGCCACTTTGGTCGTCGCTAGTTGTCAGCGACTGGCACGCGCTGCAGTGTAATAAGGTGCTCAGAACCATGTTCGAAGGACTGAACGTTCACCTGATCGATGCCTGGGAGATGGTCATTGCCCACCACCTGCCGCACAACCTCCACCCACCACGTCCCATAATTGAGAATATGGTTAACGTTATTTTGTCCTACACGTGTCCTCAATCAAGCGGCTAGATGTGTGTTTGTTGAGGGAGAACCAAGGGGTAAGGTTTAGGGCTGAAAACATCCCCCTTGAAATGGGACACCACTTGGTGACATCCCCATACAGTATTGATCACAAACTTCAGAGATGGCGTCTCTGTCTGTTGACTGTGTGGGTCTTGACAACATTGGCATATGCATTTACATATTTATATACTTTATAGTTATTTTATGTTCACTTTGGTGGTGCAGAGGCAGATGTTCGTATCTGTGTAGTACTTAGGTTTGTTTGCAATACATATGTGTATACACATGTATCATGTATATATAAATATACACCATGTATACGTAATGTGTTGTATATCGGTTTCAGTTATCCCCGTTTTGAATGTCATTGATGTTCAGAAAAACATGTAACAAAAATCTGTCTTTATTGCCGATAAATTAAACATAACAGGCAAAAAAATTACATACAATGATGTTACAGAACCATTATCAACTATTAGAACCATAACTGCCATGGTCGGGGTTCAGCTGGCCGTGAGTATTATTTTTCCCTGCATTTTTCTCCTGTCCTGTTTTCTGTTTTGTTTCTCCCTCTTCCTCCCCCTCGCCTGTCCGAAGCCAGCTGATTACCAACACCTGCCGGCAGTCTGCCAGCAGCAATCATCTCCTCCACACCTGCCTGTCATCACCTGCTCCCGCCAAGCACACCTGCCTGCAATCTTCATCAGCCACAGTATTTCAACCCCGGTCCTGCTCTCACTCTTCACCTGATCGTTGCTTCCGCTACCTTGGTGAAACTGTGTCAGAATAACGCCGATTTGTTCCGTGTGGCTGTTTATCTCCTGCGGTTTCCTTTCAGTTATCGCTCCCTCCGGTCAGCTGGCTTTGGACCAAAAGCTATCGTTTAGGGAACGTTCCCTCCTGGTTATAACGTTCTCTAAACGTTAAGAGAACCAACCAACGGTAACGTTCCCTGCGGTTGCGCCGTACCTTCACACAACGTTCCCGTTTGGTTGTTTTTGGTTGTTCTGAGTTAGAAGTAGCATGGTTTGCTGTCACTTGATTTCAATTCACTCAAAAATGATTTGACTTAGAAAATGTAAGATAAACATCATAGCATTTATTTTTATTTAATTTGTATTCAATTTTGCTTAAATTAGTTTGTTTGTGCTTGACTTCGTCTTTTTAACTGTATTAGTTAATACTAAAACAAGAATCTATCAATAGAACAATTCTCACAACTTAGAAAAGTCACTTCTTTATTCAGTTTGCAAACTGAACCGTTGCAATCCCACACCAGTAGGGGGGTCCTCTGCTCTGAGCAGAGTGATTCCCGTGAAGAAGAAGAAAAAGCTATGGGACAAGCACGCTGTGCTCACGGAGAGGTAAGCGAAAATACTTTGCAGTTTAATGATGTTGTGGTTTTAATGGGAGGGTTTAACATTAAACTCTTTCCCTCGTATAACTTTGTTATATTTGGGTTCTTGTCAGGTTGACCAAAAATAAAAGTTTGGCTGAAGTAAACAACTAACGCTTACTTCAGGAGAAGTTGTCTACGTCGTCCGCCATTTTGCTATGCTAGTCATGCAGTGAGCTGCTCCAAATCTTTACTTTTTAGTAAACTCTTTGTGCACAAACCATGCTCAATGCTGAGTGTAAGTGTTGAGCCCCAGGCGAGAGTTGGAGTAAAGTCTCATGCTGTGTTGAGCCTTCTTAGTGTTTTAAAATGTTGATTTGGATGCTATCATAGAAGGCCCCTAGCCCTCCCATTCACAAGGCGAGGCCGGAGTTGGGCTTTAGATGGATTGCGTACATCTTTCCCTTAGTTTGCTGCTGTGCACGACGTGTCTGCTTTGTTGCATTGTATGTTTTGTGTCATCGTGTTAACACGCTTGCGTTTATGTTACAAATAAGATTTTTTTCCGGTCCTTTTTTGATTAGTTGTCGTGTATAGTACATAAGTAAAGCCAGTACAATCAAAGTCCTTTTAGGCAGGTCGATCGGCGGCCATCTTGCAACGCACTACAGCAGGGGACGTAATATGTGTTGCTACACAGCTGCAGTACTGGCTTTACTGATTGTCTGAACGTAACAGCATAGGTTCATCTTTTGCAATGGCATGTGCAAGAAACCTGCCATAAATAAACTGACCAATATTCATATCTACTTTTTTTTTTAGATGAGTCAACACCACACCGGTCACCCAGAGCTGGAGCCTGTCCCTTCAGCTTTGGACCCAGTTGACTGTACAGTGGCTTTGAATTTTTACAATTAAATACAATTGCATGACAAGAAACTTTAACTTTTTTGTTGTGCCTAACAGCAGAACATCATCACAAAAACAGGGCGGTGGCTCAGCCATGGAGACGGAGATGAGAGGTAAGAAGACTCACTTAAGTTGTTCACATAGTAGATAATGTATAACAACAAATCTAACACCATTTGTTTTTTCATAGCCATGAGGACACCCGTTACCCACATAGCACAGCAGATGGATACATTTGAGGAGAAGATGGATGAGCTCCCTGTCACCTCCCTCTGCTCCAAGTCGAAGCGTGCCATTTACCCAGCAGCAGCTGGGCCAAATATCCAATTAAAAAAACATGGCTGTGTACAGGTAACCTATTGGTGCTATACTATATGTAAATAAATAACTTTCTCTAAATGGAAATGCTTTTCTTTTCCGTGCTACTGGATCACAGATGTTCTCTTAACATAGATTCCTACGCCAAAGCTGTGGACTGGTGTTGGTGTCTGATGGACACGTCCAGCATTGAGACAGAAGAGGAAGCAAGTGTCCAAAAAAGGCAGCGCGGACGCCCAGGGAGGTTCATGACAGATTCTTCAAGCGATGGTACAACCTTAATTATAGACTACATTTTTTCACATATTTCAAATCACATATTTTGCAATCAGTACAAATAATATGGTCTCTGTATTACAGAAGAATCTGTTGCACGACCAGATAAACTGTCCAGGACGGAGCGTGCTTCTGGAAGCCCTGTCTGTAAGTTAAAATGTATGCATGCATATAAGAAAACAGTCATATTTCATAACATGGAACCACTGACAGTCAACATGGTGCATATCATGTGATTGTTCTGATGTTTGTCTCTTCCTGTCTTTTTTCAGCTCAGCAGATAACACTTTCTCCACCACCTGCATGTAAGTTTTTTTTTTTATATATATATTTTGTCTAATATAACAGAACAGGTTCATATTTTGTAATGGCATGTGCAGGCAACCATCAACTTGATCTTATATAATGATCATATGTAATTTATCTGTATATGTATCAACGCCATGCAGGAAACCAGCTGGTTGCCCAGAGCAGGATGAGTCTTTAGTGACCCTACCACGGACTGCCACTTCATCTTGGGACCTAGGCTGACAAGAGGTTTTAATTTGACTTATAACTTATCTTCATTTTGACTTCTACTCTAGCGGCCTGCCAGAAAAACGTCCCTGCGCTGACCGCTGCAGAAGCGGAGGATTTGATTGGGTAAATTCTGAAGTTTGCCTCACACAGACGGTAAATTGAAGTTCTTCTGCGTCAAGTTCATCAAAAAAAAATCTTTTGTCAATGTGTTCCTACTTAGTATTACATGTCTAACTTTTTTTTCTTTATAGGCCAGCTGAAAAGGACTGAGCCGTGAAACCATGGAGCCCCTTTTTCATTTTTTATTAACATATATTTTTTTAGTGACTTATTTTGCACACACTTTACAAACACATCTTTATGCATCTTGCGCTACACCCTTATCTTTTTTGTATTTTTTTCAGTTGTTTGAATATTAAAGTCTTGAAATGCTATCATGTTTGCCTGTTCATTCATTCCTACTAATATAACATTTGTATGTGTGAACGTGTATATACAGTACATACACACAAATGGTACGGGTGTTTTTTTTAAAGGTTAGGGGAATCTAGTCTTTTAAGGTTCTGGGAACGTTCGTTTATGGTTACCGCGAACGTTCCCCTAACGTTAAGAGACTGTAACGTTCGCCGAGGGTTGCAACGCTAAGGGAACGTTCCCCTAACGTTCTCTAAAGGTTGCAACCATTTCGGAACGTTTGCCTAACGTTCTCTAAAGGTTGAAACTTTTAGAGAACGTTCGCTAAACCAAAAACGAACGCTCCCGCAACGTTAAGAAAACCTTCCAATTAACCAACAGGCAACCAAACTACAACCAAAACAAACCTTCAGGGAACGTTCCCGCAACCAAAAAAACAGGTGTGCTGATGAATCCCACGTCTTCTCAAATTGAAAGACTGTGGGCGCCCATATATAGAGGTTTGTTCCTTGACGCAGCAGGCCAGGGTTCAACTCCGACCTGCAGTCCTTTGCTGCATGTCATTCCCCCCCCCTCCCCTTTCATGTCTTCAGCTTTCCTGTCAAAGGCCCACAACAATAATCTTTAAAAAAATAAATATATTGTAAGCTTGTGCCCGTTTCTCAAAGACGGTCGAGGCCGCGACTCCAAAAGAAGGACAACCTTTGGTATTTCTGAAGTGGTTGTGGTACTGCTGCAAAAAGTTAAAGAATGACTAAGTTCTGTAGTGAGTGGTCTCGGGCACTGGCAGGGGGCCCCCTAACGTGCACCCTGAATTTTTAAAAAAGCAATAATTTATCATACTAACTTTAGAGGGAACATGCGTATAATCTGGAACTCTATCAAGCTATTTGTAGATAAAAATGACAAATTTAAAATTTAAGACATGGTGATTTTCGTACGAAATTTCTCATTTTACGAAGACTTGATTGAGGACTTTGGATCCAGGAAAACTCTTAAAATCTCGCAGCCATGTGCAGAATATGAAACTCTTTCATCTGAATCCACATTTAGACTTGAGAGTGGCATGGTTGCTCTATAGGGCCTCCTTAATTGGTTTTAGCACTTAGGCACATTTTGGACGGCCTCAAAATATACAAAAAGTCACAAAAGTTTTTTTAGAATTGGGGAAGTCTCCTGGTGAGTTGTAGCAACACAGCAGTGTCAGTGACAGGGATCATGTCGTTAGTTCAGATTAGTTCTGGTACACGGATCTAGGAATAGAAGGATGCTCTTTCCTTTTTATTTAACAAAAAGGCAGAATTTTAAATAATTATTATTACATCCATATAGAAGCTTTTTCAGGAAAGAGCAGGTTGTTTCCCACCTATTTTCTACCTCAGTGCATCACAGTCCCCTGACTTCATTGTGCACATAGTGTCAAAATGCTAACGCACCACATACATCCTGTTCCTCATGCTTGTGACATTTCCTGTTTCAGTTTGACAGATGCTAATTTTTTCATAAACGACAGCTCCTGTGCCTTGGCCTGCAGCGTTATATTCTTTCAAGCATCATGGGGATTGTGGTGAAGATGTTGCTATGGGCCTGGATGGTCCTGGACTCGGGGGTGCGTTCAGTCTCACTGCCAGAAATCACCGATGGGAAGTTCATTGATGAATGTGTGAGGAAACACAACGAGGCGCGGTCCTCTGTCGGTCCGCCTGCAACTGAAATGCTGTACATGGTAGGCTCTCTCTCAGTACCACTAACACATGACAGTAGTGCAGTGGTGAAGACTTCACCAACACAACGGGTCAACAAACAAATCAGAACATCTACCCTGCACAGGTTTAAACTGAAGTGACATAGTTGTAATGCTCGTAAAATAAAAATCATTTCTCATGACGTGGGTGTGTCGTCAGCCCTCTGTTGGTTTAAAACTGGCACAGTAGTGCCTGAAGGAAATACATGCTGATGTATACTTTGGGGGTTGAAGTAAATCTTTTGCTTGAGGCTCAATTGATGAACATTGCCACACATATTGGCCACGTTGACTAATGGGAAGAGGAAATGTAACTCTTGGCTGTGTTGCAACATTAAGGTTAATTCAACGCTCCTCTGTTGGGCATGAACTACTCCACAAAAGAAGACGCTTCTGGGACAGGAGTCAGTAGTACACGTCTTTTGACTGAACTGTATGAGTTAATTGTCCCGTTAGAGTCTGTGCTAGTAGGCTACTGACCGTTGGCAAACTAGCTTCATTTTTTCTTTATTGAATTCCATTTTGGAGAATCCCGAAATACCCACTTTGTTTTCCTATGAAATCCATTTACCACCATTATTTTGGAGAGTTGCTTTATGAACTTGTCTTTATTGTTCCATTGCATTAGATATATGCAATGAAATCTCAAACATAATAATACAATACAGTAGTGAAAAAAACCGGGCCACCATAAAACCAAACACGGAAACCGATGAGCAGCAATAATTAAAATGTTAAAACAGGATATGTAAATGTGTTCATTCAGACGTGGGACGAGGGCTTGGCGATCACTGCAAGAGCGTGGGCGAGGCGCTGTGTGTTTGAACACAACATCTACCTCCGAGATGTCCGCCGTGTGCACCCCACCTTCTCCTCTGTGGGAGAAAACATCTGGACAAACTACCCCCCGTCATCGTTTGATGTGCAAAAGGCCATGAACAGCTGGGTGGATGAAAAGAAGCACTATGACTACAAGAGCACCGTCTGCACTAAGGTCTGTGGCCACTACACACAGGTACGGGCCCTTTACTTTGGAAATACAGGGACAACACGGTCTTTTCTGTTTGTACATCTCAAACATTTCAAATATGCATTAACCCTTGTGTTGTCCCCAGGTCGTGTGGGCCAGCACCTACAAGGTTGGTTGTGCCGTCCAGCTGTGTCCCAATGGGGTGAAAAACTATGCTTCTGAAGAAGGTGTCGTGTTTGTGTGCAACTATGCGACGGCGTAAGTTGACCACATCTACACACACAGACTTGGGAGTTAATGACTTGAAAACCAGGTTAGGTTGGGCAAGGTTTCAGCCTTGATTTCATGTGAAAAGCAAGCTTTAAAAGCTCAAAAAACAACCATGACTGTCCCCTAACAAGTATCCATATTATTTGGCTGCCCCATGGAGCTCCTTTGTCCAAAACCTATTACCAGACGAATGAACCGGGAACAAACACTGGTTTAGTAAGATCTGCTAAAAACTACAGTGACCAGCTGTCTCGGGAAACATTTGGGTTTGAAGAATGAAGACATGGGCTCGGGGCTGAGATCCAGACAGGTCAGGGAAATCAGAAAGTGAATTAACACATCGTGGTCTGGGGTCTTTTCATGGGGATTTGTCACCAGTAACATAGAATAATGCCGGACTCATCACGTTACATCTCCATATCTTAACCCTTCTGTCTTCCCGTTAATCAAAACTTGTCCTTTTTTGGGGCTTTTCCAAGGTTTATGTCACTTTTTCCATGCTCTTGAAGCGTTTTTTAAAACCTGAGCTGGTTAAATAACAGGTTTTACACTTATTCTTGGAATTCATGGTCAACAAACCCGATTTATATCAAATTATCTATGCATTTTTAGTTAAAAGGGCAGAAATTATGAATTATTTTGACTACTAGTTAAGTTCAGAGGATGTTGAGTAGATCACAGAGGGGTAGATCTTTGGACAATTTGGTTAGAAGAAATCCATATTTCTGATATAAAAAGACTTTGAAACGGGTCATTTGACCCGAGGACAACACAAGGGTTAAAGCAAACAATGTGACAGATACATCTGCGGATGATGTGTATTTTTATTATTTGAATGAATGAACCCACAGTTGCTACCTGCAGTATGGTAACGCCCCGTTGACGGGGGTCCTTGTGCAGGGGGAATGTGAACGGAAGGAGGCCTTATGAACAGGGGCCAGGCTGCTCTGGATGTAAAGGGGACTGTGAGGACAACCTCTGCCGTGAGTACTCAATCCACTTTTAGTGGTGCAAAACATTCAGGTCCGGATTTTAAACTGTGGTTTATGGATTTTACACAAACACATTTTAGTTCTTGGCTTTTTGGGACATCCGAGATTGTAAGACCTGTTTATAACTACACGCTTAACGAAGCTAACGAAGAGCTTGGCCGTGTTATATGCTTTACTACTGAGAGAAGTTAACAAGCCATTTTACCAAAAAGAAACTAGGAAATGAATGTAAATGTATCTGCTCAGGCGGCATCTCAACCTTTTGTCTTAATGTCGTTGCAGGTAGCCGAGAACAAGAGTCCCAGAAAAGTAAGTGACGGTACAATAGATAAGACCAAACATACAGTTTAACGCAGAGAGACACCTTGTTTAAGGAGTAGTTCTGGTTGGAACCTGGTGTGTAACACATTCCACTTGATAAATCAGTTTAAGCTGGGCTAGGTATAAATACTGAAACCACTTTGTTTTCAGGGTACAACTGGACCCCCGACTGGGACGCCGCTCCGGCCACCAGCGGCTCCAACTACGTGACTATTCTGGTTGTCCGGCCCACCGCCCTCCTCTTCACCTTCATCACAGCGTATGCAGTGCACCACTTTTACCCCGATGTATTCTGCTATGAATAGAGCACCTGTGGGGACCTTAACAACACACTCAGGAGGTGCTAAGATGAAGATGCAAGTTTTACTTAACCTTTGTTTTTCTCGTCTATAGTCAGCTTTTAAGTTCTGAAAGATCTGTACGTAGCGGTCAAAGGTCTAGTCGAGGTAGTGACCGTGTGACGAACAGTTTAGCAAATAAGAGCACAGACCTCATCCATTTCCCCAGTCTGGGGCTCATTATACCGACACCACCTGAATGCAGCATCTATTCCGAGATGTGAATGAAAGGGAAGAATATTTGGTGTTCCCACTCTTGAGCTTTGACCCGCTCCAAATATAATGAGGTCTTACTTACCCATGATGCACTCTTCCACTGTTTTCACAATCGTGTTTACAGGCAAACGGAGATTAAACAGAATGATATCCAACAGTGACCTTTATTTTTACTTCCAAAGACGTGCTTTAGATAAACTGGACTTTAAATCTGACCACCAACAAATGTGGACTTGGCTGTAAACCTGAATCTAGAGGTATTAGAAGTGACGCCACATATACTTTACCTCTATATTAACTTTGCTTTCATGATCACATATAAGCTCCAGGTTGTAAAAAATCTTCCTTTAATCTTACATTTCCTTAGACTGGGTCCTCCTGGACAAACCCCGTCCCTCTAAAGGACAGAATGTAGAAATACTGAGCCGAGAACTGGTCTCCAGATGGAAGGTTCTACTAGGTTTATGAACAGGATATCCTCACAAACACAGTTCAATAAAACAGCCATGAGTTTGTGATGAGTTCATTTTTGATCCAAGCACACACACACACACACACAGCATGTCTGACGTCCCATCTTCCTGAAAGAGTCCTTAGTCTGTCCAACACCAGATCGTGGTGTCCTCATTACAACAAAGCTGGTCTAAGTCTGGGGTTAGCCTTTGGTTTTTGTTTTGCTCCTTTTCTTTTTGCCAGTGGCGGTGCTGGGGGGGGGACCCGGGTTCACTGGTGGAGCCCCCAGTTTCTTGGTTTTGGCTTTTTTCACTTTCTCCTTGATGGCTTCGATGTCCAGCTTGGCTTCTGTAGGAGCTGGGACAGAAATAAGGTTGGGGGGGAGACAGAGGTTAGCTGGACCGGTTTAGACCCATCTGCTTTGTTCTCATGTAAACATAGTTGCCCTTCTTTCTACCTTTTGTGGTTTTCTTCATTAAAGGCTTTTCTTTTGGAGGAATGAAAGCTTTGTTCCTCTCTTTCTGCCTCTGGGTCAGCGCCTCTGCTTGTTTCACCTGAGAAAGAAGAACAATGAAGGTCACATGACTGGCGGGTCTTAGGATAGGACGCAACTCTTAACCATTTCAGGGAGTACAGTAGGAGTTTCTGCTGAATTTGACACAGCCACTCAAGCTAACCTAGCTGCCTTTCAATGAACCTGTAACTAAGCAACAGAAGGACAGCTGGACTTTATTCTATTAATACCACTCATTGAACCCAGCAGGAGACGAGTCCACTCAGTACTCACTTTGATCTCTTCCATCTTCTTTCTCTTTTTAACGCTCTCACGCAGGAAGAATTCTCCCGTGGCCAGCTCCTTGTCAACCTACAAAGATAATAATCCACAGACATTCCAAATGAATAAATAAGTCGTTCTGTGCATATTAGTCTCGATAATCCCGGTTATTATACCCAACCCTAATCATATAAAACAGTGCTGCGTGAGCGAGTGTGCCGACCTATGAAACGCTACAGTAAACTGATGTTACGGCGTTATTCAACCATGAATGTTAGAACAGAGGTCTGACCGTGCTCTCCGGCTGTGCTGGGGGGAACGGCGTGTACTCCTTCTTCACTCTCTTCTTCTTGGGCTCCCTGCGCTTGGTCAGGTTCTTGTGGCGGAACTTGGGGAGGAAGCGTTCCCAGCTCTGCAGCCGTAGGTCGGGGTCTTTGGACAGCTCCCGTTTGATCATCAGCGTCTGATGGTCCCAGTCGCCAGGATACATGGAATGGGGGTGGTGGGGGGTGTAAAAGTAACAAAAATGGGATATTTTGGTGATGTACTGTCACGTTCACTCTGTTCCCAAGACTAGTAATCCCACATGGAAAGATCTAGCGATCTAGCTGTGCCTTGTGTTAAACAAGTAATTAGATCAGGATGAATAAAGAACACTGGTACTATTCCAACTAGGTGGTGTATGAGGGTAATGGGTTAGGGTTA
>NW_023265587.1:808129-810245 GCF_013103735.1 Etheostoma cragini
GAGTGTAATGGGTTAGGGTTAGTTATGAGGGTAATGGGTTAGGGTGAGGTATGAGTGTATGTCTGAGTGTAATGGGTGCTGCAGAGCGTCTGTGGCTCTTTCAGGCCCTCAGCTCCGGGTTGGGCCAGCCTCGGCGTACCAACCCAGAGAGAAGCAGTTCAGTCAGGAGATCATGAACAAGGATGGAAAGCATCTTCACCGGGCCTGACTGCAGTCTGTCCCAATACCCAGTCTAACCAGTCCTAGAGGGTCTGAGCTGTGGGGGGGGGGGGGGCCCTAACCCAGGCTGTCACCCGTTGGAACATACCTTGATGTTGTAGATGGGATGAATGTTCTTCATCGTGTCCATCACCACCTTGCGTACCTGAACAATAGAAAAGAAAACACATTGAAAAACTGCTTCTACATTTGCTTTCTTTGTGTAAAATTATATTTAATAATTACGGAGAAAAATGTAATACTTATGATACAGATACAACTCAAATCAATATTATGAAATGTTATTCCACCCCCCTAACCCTAACATTCACGTACCTGCCGGCCTCTCTTAAGCTAAAAGGGACTAACAGCTACAACCAGACTTATAAAGCAACACCACCACCAAAGTTAAAGTTGGGCCCCTGCTTACGGGCTTACTAAGTCTGGTAGCTGTAGTAGTTGTTTAGCTTCCTTGATAGGGGGGGGGGGGGGGGGGGGGGGGGTGTAGTAGGCTGAAAGGTGAGAGGACAGTGATAACATCATGTAAAGACATTCAAAGGGCTTTACCAGCACATGCTGGCCTGGCCCAGCTTGGTTTAGAAGCTGTAAAACCATTTTAGGAGAGCCGTTTCCAGACGCATTTAAAACATTTCTATTAGGTGTTTTGTTAAAGTTGTCCGTTTCTCCACCGTTCATATCTAACATCAGGATCCTCTGTGAAGCTCTTACCTCCTTCAGCCCGTTGAAGGGCCCCAGGGCCGACACCGTGTTGCCCTGCACCATCACGTAGCAGTTGGTCAACAACTCCAACGCCTGGAGAAAAAGGGACAGGAAGTCACGTAAATCGTGAAACTCAAGACTTCAAAAGAACAAAGCTGTTAACAGGAAGGACCGACTGAAACACATACTGGGGCTATTAGAATCGAAGCTGCCACCTGTGACCTTTATCTGTGACCTTTATCTCCAAGTGCAACCATCGACAGACCAAACTCAGTGAGCAACACAACACTCAGACGTAACCCTCCTCACATTACCAAGGCTTACAATTTAAGTTTGCGTCGAAGGGTACTGGGTTAAACATTTCTATCTATTTGTATATATGTTTGAGCAACGGGCCACCGTAAAGGTTGAAGGATCACATCCTTCTCTGGCATGTCCGCTGTATGCTAACTACCTACGTCTCTTCTTGGTACCACCTGAAGAGAGGGTTAGACGATAAGCTGTGCTGCTTGTTTTTATTGTTGACAAAAGCGTTTGATTATGTCCAATATCACCCCAAAGCAACAGGCGTTGACAGTTAAAAGCACCCCTGACTTTCACTTAATCCAAGTCTGTTCCAGGTCCCATGGAGGCTTTCTATTAAGCTAAGTCCTGCATCAAAGTGCCTTCCCACTGCTCATCAGCCTGGTTATGAGAGGAAGTCACCTGACGTAGCAGCCAAACATTTGAACAAACCCCACCATTTAAAAGTAGCATCTCTGAGATAGGTGCTGCTTGCAGCAGGTCTGACATGTGTTGGAGGACAGGGGGACTCACTTTTAGAGTGGAACCCTTGGGGCCAATCAGTCGCTGCCGTCGCTTCACAAACCGCTCCCTGTTCCTCACCATGGTCCCGATTTTGATGATGTCACACGCCATGTCATCCTGTAAGATCCGCACAGCCTGGAAGTGAAAAACAGAAACAGGAGGCTAGTCTTTACCTCTGGTTTTTACGCACAATCTTTCCAGTTTTGGCACACATCTATTTTCAGACGTAGCGTTCTATGATGTACTAACCTCGACAGCAGCATTAATAAGCTCAACCCTTATTGATTTTCAGGGTTTGAGAAATTTGCTTAGGGGTCTCGAGACCCATCCCTAATGTCATGTGCTGCAAAAACATTCTTTTAGGGGTGGGCGAGACAGACGGTGCCCCCCC
>NW_023265587.1:810255-813482 GCF_013103735.1 Etheostoma cragini
CCCGTCCCCCCTCCCCAACCCTACATGAACGCAGTGCCCTGGGATCAGGACCTGTTCGAATGGGACGCTCCTGGCCAGCAGCTTAATGAGGTCTCTGGCTCTCACGATGGCGTACGGGTCAAACGTTTTCTTAGTGGTGCAGACGGTGATGCTTCCCTCTATCAGGTCCAGAGAGGCTTTGATGTTCTGAAAAGAAGAAAAGACATCCATATTACTTTGATTTAGGTTTGTTTAAACACTGAGGTGTGAGTCATTTTCCCAGGTCCCCCTGTGTAATAATGCTCGTATAACCTCATCCGTGTTATACACGATCAAGTTATCCTTTCTTCCAGGAGAACCTGAGCCATCAGGACATGCGTATACATTGTTATATGAGTATCAAGACAAAAGAAAAGAACGAAATGTCCCAGGAATGTATTGAACCATGCCGTGGTACTTACTGACTCTCCTAAAGCCTTCTCCACCAGCGGCCAGCACTCTTTCAGGTAGGCCTCTCTGTATTTGGGGAAGAGGGTCGCGAAGCTGCTCTCCTCCAGAAGACCACGGGGGTTGTCATCTTTGGTGAAAGCCGCCTCTTTCCATCCCTCGGGAACTGACAGCAGTTCAGATTCATCCTCTGCAGGACACAGACAGGAGAACCACGGAGGGTCAGACCATCCATCTCCTCCATCATTTCCCCTCGTCCAACACACCAAAGCCCCACCCTGTTGTTCTGGCCTGTGGCTGTTCAAAGAGCTAATCATTATATTAGCTGTAGCTGCTCACATGGTCTTTGAATGGCAGCTATGTTTCCTAACTTTATGAATGATTTGACTTAGCGACATTGCAGGGGAAAGGAAACATGAATTACTAGGTGATATATAACAACCTGCGTGTTCCCAATGCCAGGGCATGGCGCAGTGTTTGACGATGCGTTCACGTACAGGCGAAGAACACGGGGCTAACGCTAACGGCTGTGTTAGCTTTTCAACGTTAGCATCACTGCAGTGCCTTGGAAATTACACTTCTGGGGAAAAGGAATACTAATAACAATATATAACGTCAATGTTAAATGATACGTTGCTGTTGTTTCCCGTAGGGTGAACCCTAACGAAGCCAAACTGGGTAAGAAGGTTTTAAACACACGACAGCTCACTTGTTAGCTTAAAGCTAACGTTAGTTCATGCGTGCATTACACGCCCATTAGACGAGGAACTAGCGACGTGCTTAACCGTGAATGGGTCGCAGATAGTATAATAATGGTGTCTAACTCGGCAGCAGCCGTTACATACCTAGGCTTTTAGTCTTTTTGGATTGTTTCCCTGTCTGTGGTTGACTCACGCCGCCTCCCGTCGTGGGGGACGCCATTGTTGTTGGAGGAAACCGTCTTCTTCTTCCGGTGTGGAGTTCACCGGCGGCCTTCACCCTCGCTGTTGCGTTACCGCCATCTTGTGGAATTAGCTAGCTGCTACACCACCCGCTACATGGCTCATTTTCCTCATTAGTCCTTTCCTCTGAAGCCAAACCAACACCTTCTGCCTTGTTCACGTCCACCTCACTCCAGTATGGGTTTTAACGCCTAATCTTTTCTTTCTGCAACAAATTCCCTCCAACCAGCAAGCACCATGCTGTTCACCTCTTTCCATTCAAAGCCTTCCCAGTGTCACTTCCCCTCCTCTTTTCTATCTTTTCTAGTGTCTCCCTCTCATGTCCTAATCCCAGTGCTACTGCCGCTCTCTCTTTGATCCCCCTTGTGATTTTAAGAGACTACTATGTCCATCTGATTTCTTTTTTTAATTAAAGCCATTTGGCTAGCGTGTCCACTCTCTCGTTAGAATCGCCATGGGAGCAGGGAGCGTAATGAATGTGGCCTTTGTGGTATTCTATTGCATTTCCACAAGTTAATCAATCAGGTGTTCTTGCCACATGGAATTGTACAATATAGGTCTACGGTTACAGTGGCATGGAAATCATTCGGTTAAATAGCAACGTCAGTCCAGGATCCAGCCAAGTCTCGGCTGAAAACCCGACCCAGTTACTGTCAGTGTTGTGATCTGGAACGATCTGTCAGCCCTTCAGCTCTCTAAAACTAAAAAGTAAAAAGCCTTGGTACAGCGCTGCTGACTGCTGCTGCGGCCTTCTTGCTTCTGTTTGAGCACGTGTTTGGTCCCTTGTCTTGTGTCTGCCTGTGTGTGTGTGTGTGTGTGTGTGTGTGTGTGTGTGTGTCACTTTAGCTGTTGTGTTGTTGTTGTTGTGTTTCCCTCCTTCCCGTCTATCCTCTGTGTGTTTTTTAATTTTTGTATTGGTCCTGGGACAGGTTCTCATGTCTCAGCATATTGTAGTTGTTTGTAATTTTGAAATATAAAAGAAAAAACACCACATACTGTGTTCACATTACAGTTGTTATCTTAGTTTGAGCTGTAGACCGGAGCCGAGACCACTACCTCACAATCCAAATAAGATTTGTTGAAGACTCAAAGGACGTTCAACACAAATAAAAAGTCCCCCAGCACGTCCTGCAAGAAGCTGTCGGCTGGATTCCCATCTTCCATTGTTGACACATTCAGCTTCCAGTTGGGATTAGTGCATTTAACAGTTGTTTTGTCTTCGATGAATACATTTTATATTTTATTATCAGCTGTCTGGGTTAGGGCGGGGCGAGGCTCTTGGATCTGGCTCTACTGGCTACAGGTCCTGAGTCACCCTTCATGAAAGTGACTCTAAAAACTCAAAGCACTCTTCAAATACAGTTGTTTATTTTAGGTTATTATCCCGTTTATCCATGTCCATGTGTCCATATCCCTGGATGAGATGGGTTTTATTTGTTATTTACACTGTAAACACACACTGACCTCCTCAAGCTTTTATTTTGGTACTTCCAGATACCGGCATTTTTAATTTGCATATTAGTTACATATTTAGTTTCAAGTCAAGTCAAGTCAAGTTTATTTCATCCATAAAAATGGAAATTACAGTGCTCACACTCACCATCATACCCATAAAAAACTAGAGAATAAATATGATAACACAAATACACTTCAATATTATACGTAAATATAATATATACATGAAATAAAATAAAAACTTACAATAAATGTACGTTTAAAGTGCTTGTTGTGATGTCTAATAGCCTGAGGTATAAAACAAAGAGCATACTGTTTTGTTTGTGTCACAGGAGGTCTTAGTCTACCACTACGCTCTATACCCCCCCCTACCAGTCAGATTACCACAGGAGGTCTTAGTCTACC
>NW_023265587.1:813582-814750 GCF_013103735.1 Etheostoma cragini
TATAACCCTACCAGTCAGATTACCACAGGAGGTCTTAGTCTACCACTACGTTCTATAACCCTACCAGTCAGATTACCAGAGGAGGTCTTAGTCTACCACTACGCTCTGTAACCCTACCAGTCAGATTACCACAGGAGGTCTTAGTCTACCACTACGCTCTATCCCCCCCTACCAGTCAGATTACCACAGGAGGTCTTAGTCTACCACTACGCTCCATAACCCTACCAGTCAGATTACCACAGGAGGTCTTAGTCTACCACTACGCTCTATAACCCCCCTACCCTACTGAAAAGCGCAGCCTTTTAATCTTTTAGGAGACAGTCCATCTGGGCCTGCTGCTGTGGTAGCTTTTAGCCCCATAAACACACCATATACCTCCTGATTGGTTGTTTGTAGGGTATAGTCATCATCCTCTGTGCTCTCAATCAGTTCCCTAAGTCTTCGTCTTTCATCAGAAAAGTCTATCTTGTCAAATCTATTATAAAAATGATTTAGGTTATTAGCATATTCTCTTATGCCCTTTACCGTCCCTTTCCCTGCATAACCACTCATTAACCGCATTCCTTCCCACACTTTCTTCATATCATTTACTTTAAAATATTTTTCTATTTTGCATTTATAGCGATATTTCTCTTTATTTATCTCCCTTTTAAGATCTTTGTGGATCTTTTTCAGTGTACCCTTGTCTCCTCTAGCAAAGGATTTCCTTTTGTCATTCATTAACCTTTTAATCTCAGCATTCATGCAGGGTTTACTAATGTATCTTAACCCTCGTTTCCTCTACAACCACATCATTACAAGCATTGATATAACCACATACTGACTCATTTATGTCCTTGACACTATTTTCAAAGACCGCCCAGTCCGTATTTTCGAACGCATCTTTCAGTCCCTCAGTCGCGTCTTTTGACATCTTATTCACCGTGATTGTTTCCTGTTTGTTCCTCTTTACGAGTGGGCGATATTTGGGACAGAGCAGGATCAGGTTATGGTCCGCCTTGCCCAGACTTGGCAGACTTCTGGACCTTAACCTTAGTGTAGCGATGGTCGAGGACCGTCTCCCCCCCTTGTATTGCATTTAACATGTTGGGAGTAAGGCAAGGCAAGGCAGCTTTATTTGTATAGCACATTTCAGCAACAGGGCAATTCAAAGTGCTTTACACAAAAT
>NW_023265587.1:814850-817921 GCF_013103735.1 Etheostoma cragini
TTTGACTATAGTCCCCTGGCGGTAAGGTTATGTAAATTTGTGTGTCATCTGCATAACTATGGTAACTTATTTTGTTTTACTCCATAAGCTGAGCCAGTGGAAGCATGTAGATGTTAAACAGAAGAGGCCCCAGAATGGAGCCTTGCGGAACTCCGCACGTCATATTTGTACGCTCAGATGCATAATTACCTATTGACACAAAGTAATCCCTATTCTTTAGGTAGGATTCAAACCAGTTTAGTACTAAGCCAGAAAGTCCTACCCAGTTTTCCAATCGGTCTAGTAATATGTCATGGTCGACCGTGTCAAATGCAGCACTGAGATCAAGTAATACTAAGATTGAAATTTTTCCATTATCTGTGTTAAGGTGGATGTCATTAAAGACTTTGACAAGAGCCGTTTCAGTGCTGTGGTGTGGTCGGAAACCCGACTGAAAGGTATCAAAACTGTTGCTTAGAGAGTAGTGTGACCCACTTGACTTTATGATGCAAGGGTTAAAAAAACAAACATTTAGATTTAGATTCAATGTTTAGGTGTAACATTCAATATTTGGATTTAACTAAGATATCTCCAAGTTGACAAATACTGTTGCAAAAAAGTGATCCTCAAAAATTCATGCCATTTTTGAAACATTGTTTGAAGCTAAATGTGACACACTGTTATGTTCAGCGGGAGCCCATTTACAAACGGCACCCCATAATTACATGTTCAAACAACAGTTTTTTGTCTTTGATGAATAGATTTTATATTAATTAGCAGCTGTGGTTGTAAAAGAAGCTCACCATGTTGGGTTACGTGACATTAGTGTTTAAGAAGACCAGGCATCAACCAGATGACATCCTCTCATCTATTTAAGTTTCATATTTACATATTCATGCTGTCTGTTGTCACTGCCCAAAAATCAATGCAATAGCTAAATGTCAAACAGGGAGAACCAACTGGAAGATCGAGTGCAGCAGCACGATTTAATCAAGGTACTGTTCAGAGGAGTCTCTGCTGAGGTAGGACGCATGATAATTAAAGTTAAAGTATATTTAAAGTTTCCTTTTATAGTCATCCTGAACACTAAATGTTGCCAATAACCTTCTAATGTACATGTGTATACTTTTGAGGTACTGGTATTTTACTTACACTTAATTACTGTACTCAAGTAGATTTTTCAGATATTTTTACTTGATTTTACTATTTATTTTTGAGGTGACTTTTTACTTTCTACTCCTTACATTTTAACATAATATCGGTACTTTCTACTCCTTTCATTTTGCTAAATGGTCTCGTTTCCTTTAGTTGTGTACGTCAAGTCGTCTATGAGGTGTGCCTGGGAGTCAGTAGCTGTCAGATTGTGTGTGAGTCTCTGAGAAATGATGTAGTCTCTTCATCAGGCCTGGTGTTGTGTTGGTGTTCTTCACCTGTTACCTAGGTTACACCTGGCTGTTGATTCCATATAATGAAGATTACTCGCTCACGGTTGGATTTTAGGTGCATTATTTACATGCTGAAGTAGTTACTCTATAAAGGTAATTAATAGTGGGTTTATTGATATTATTTGCTATCATATGATTCCTATGCATTGTGTGTGTAGCCTTTGCAATCTAATTGATTTCTTTGCAGAACAACACAACATAGCTGTTGGGGTTATGTGGGCTGTTGTGTGTCTTGTTTTATTGTGCTAGTCTGTTTTCCTGTCTTTGGTCCATGTGGTTATGGTATGGTGTTATTTCTGGTCTGGTCTTGTATATGTTCTGATTTCCTGTTTTATTTAAGTCTGGGTCTCTGTCTCGTCTTGTCTTTAGTTTTACTTCCAGTGTTTTCCCACTCCTATGATTACCTGATGTTGTCCACCTGTTCCCCGTCCTCTTGCTACCACCCTCTAGATTTAGTCTTTGTGCGTACCTTGTGCTGTGCCAGATCACTGTAGTGTCGTGTCTCCCCGTCTCGGTTTGTTTCTGGTTCCTTGCTACCTGGATTTTTGCACCCTGGATTTAGTTTTTGCCTGCCCCTCTCAGGACGTCCTTCATTTGTTTGTACTTTGCTTTTTATTTTAATAAACCCTGCCTCCTCCTATCTGCTCCATTCCATGCATTTCCTGACACTACAGAGCCACACCCATGTTTGTAGGCTACTGATGTGTGATTGTGATAGACCAGTACCTAGGTGAACCTGGAAATGTTAAGTACACCAAAGTTTTATGGCAGAAATTTGAAGTATGGGTCCACATTATACATAAACTGCTGGGTGCTAATTTGCATATGTTGAGCAATTTGCATAATTATCAGTCCCCTTTTATCACATATTTTGCACTGTACAGCCTGTATATTTCTACAATATGTGAGTGGGTTTTAGAGGATTTCAAGAAAGTTAATTCTCTCACATATTTTGATGTATTTAGGCAGATTCTGATTACTTTCAGGCCTTATATTAGGTCATTTTTATGGTGAAAACACAGTAATCTTCCATTTCAGAATCATGATTTTTCTTGTGATTGTTGATGATTGTTTTCAGGGTGGAGTGAAGCTGAATCCCTTCCTGACACTTAGAAAATTCAGTGCTTTTTAGATAAATGATGAATCTTTGCTTATGCATTTCTGGAGGAATAATCAATGTGGCTATTTGACATAACTTGGATCCTGCAATACGATACGCTAAATATTAATAGGGTAGCTGTTTAAGACACCCAATGAGATGACATCACCTACGCCCATCACCGTGACCCAAGTTGGTCCGCAAGATCCAACAAGGACCCTGTTAAAACTCCGCCACGGATGGGACTACACACAGAATTCTCAGTTCAGCGAGCCACATCTCTGTGAAGCACAACATGGCAGATAGAAATCTTCTTCCTCAACAGCAGCTGGAGTTGCACAGTATAGACATGTATCAACGTATGGAAAGCAATTTTAGTTCAGGGATTTCTCCTTTTAATTTTTGTAGCATTATAGGTAATATCCTTAAGTGTAACAAGGTGTCAGTTACCCCATTGTTTATGTATTCAGTATTTTATTCAGGACTGGAGGAAGTGCTCACGGTGCCAAGCTGCAGCCATTGATGAAAACTATGATGAAGGCCAGAGC
>NW_023265587.1:818021-819914 GCF_013103735.1 Etheostoma cragini
CTCTCTGGTCTGGGAAGGAGACGCGCAGGTGGAGGTGATGCTACACACTAACATCTTAAATATGGTGGTTCTGTAGTTTGTTTCTAATCTATCTTCTGCCTGGGGCTCTTGGTTTTGTCGTTGAAAGACACATTTTGAGATGTGTTTTCTCTCGTTTGGCGGGTGTGTCTCTGCGTGGTGACTTAAAGATTACATCTCGCGACGGTATGTCAAATCTGAGGATTCACTCCCAAGGTTCAAAGATGTCCTCACAAATCTCTCAATCTTCTATCGCCTCGGCAAAGCTCATGTAGGAAAGTAAAAGGGCTGAATTGTTGAGCAGATGAACATTTAACGAGTGCTTTTAACTCTGGTTCTCTAACTATTTTCTCTATCTAGGTGACACTGGTTCACCCTTATGAGGCTATCCAGGTGCTGAAGAGGCTGAACAGTGAAGAACCTGACAGGATTAGCTTTTTGAGCGTCTTCCGCTCAGGCTCCATCTCTGAAACTACCATCTGTAATGTGTGCCTACGTCCAACCCAGCCGCTGTGCAACTACACTGACCTCCGTACAGGCGAGCCTTGGTTCTGCTACAAGCCCAAGAACCTGAGCTGTGATGCCAGGATCAACCACTCTAAGGGAACATACACACACACCTTGAATGCCACAGATGAGAAGCTCTTCCAAAGGTGAGGGAGCACATAGACTTCTAATAAAAACAACATCTCCATGTCGGGACCTTTCTAAAGTTTGTGACCACAGGCAGTTAAGATTGAATCTAAAGATGTTCAAGTTTTAAATTTAAAACAAATCAAATTAATCAAAAGCCCTTTCAAAATAGTTTCTGCCCAGCAGCCATCAGACTGCTGGACAAGGACATTCTACAAGTTTGCACTTTGCATTTCTGAATTTATTGTACTTGTTATTTGGTAGCATGTGGACTTTTTTATTGGCTGTCTTTTTTTAAAGGTGCAATATGTAATACGGACAGTTAGTGTTTAAAATAGTTCCTGCAGTACAAATTCAAAATACTGGAGCGAACTGAACCATTCTTTGTCTGGCCCCTCCCCTGAGACCACTTTGCCATGGGAGACCCTACCAGGAGCACAAAGCTCCAGACAACACAGTAAGGAGATGGGTCCCGGAGAGGAGCTTATAAATGTTTAAACTGGTACAGGTATCAACATTAGCACTCATTTGGAGTAGTGTTAACGTGTTACAGTAATGTTTAGCACTGCTTTGGTCTCCACCTACTCCATGATGGAATGCCTGTCTACTGGAGCCTTTAAATGGTATGCTGCTTACTAGCTGGTTGCCAACTTAGTAATAATGTGGTCACAAAATGCAGTGCAAGACTGTTGTCCTCCTTTCTTTAGTTCTGATGATAATGTTGTGGTTTGTGTAAGAGATACTTTATAATGCATGCTTTTCTTCAGTGGTGTCAACTTGAAAGTGAACATCCGGGCTTCAGGACCTGCCAGTGTCACTGTGTTGCCAACAAAGTCAGGTAAAGCATCATTTTTACTACTTTAACTGCCAATTGTAATAATTCAATGCTGAATGTGCTACAGACACTGAAATTAAAATTGGCAGAGAAAAAACTTACCACTAAAAAACTATCATCACCATCCAAAACTGGTTGACACATAAGGCCTTTAACACTTGATATAAGGTGAGATTCAGATTTAATCAGGTACTAATTCAGCCTACTGTTTTTTAAAATCCTCGTCCAAGGTTTTTAACGTTGCAGATTGAAGTTGAGCGCTGACCTTTCCTTGCTTCTCTTTGGTCCACCAGCCTAAATAACGCCATCCCCATCCTTCATCTTCCTCTCAGGTCAACCAGAGGTGGAGAGCAGCATTGCCAAGGTTGGACCCTCTGGCTATTACTACCAGGGGGTTTGGCACGCAC
>NW_023265587.1:820014-852429 GCF_013103735.1 Etheostoma cragini
GGTTGTAGTTTTTGGCATCTGGGCTCACTTTGGAACTTTTCCCATGGAGATCTACATCCGGCGACTGCTGAACATCCGCAGGGCGGTGGTGCGGCTTCTGGACAGGGCTCCAGACACGCTGGTTGTCATCCGGACTGGGGGCCCCAGAGAAATGAACCTTTATTATGCAATAAATAACAGCGACTGGCACACGCTGCAGTGTTATAAAGTGCTCAGATTCATGTTCGAAGGACTGAACGTTCACCTGATCGAGGCCTGGGAGATGGTCATTGCCCACCACCTGGCACACAACATCCACCCATCACGTCCCATAATTGAGAATATGGTTAACCTTATCTTGTCCTACACGTGTCCTCAATAGGGCGGCTATCCTTTGTTGCAATTTTCTTTAGATCTTTCATATGTTATCCATTCCTGCATGTTGTGATTTTACATGTATTTATTCTTCATATATAGTTACTCTTTTTCCTACATTATTAATTATATCTGTAGGGAGCCATTACAGGTACTCTATTATTTTACAGGAAATCAAAGCTTCTTCTGCCTCCATTGCACTGAAGCTGTACTGCCCCCTCCCTCTCGAGTAGCTGACACAATAGGCAGTACCTGGTTTAGGGGCAAGAGCCTGGAGAGGTGCAGTCGGAGCAGAATCAGCAAGTGTCAGCGTCAGCAGAAAGGAAAAACAGGAGGTGGTGCCTGTACATGGATGGATGTATGTATGTATGTATGTGTAGTTTCAGTAGTTGAAGCTGGAGCTACTGCAAAGGAGGACATACAGTAGCGAGAACAAGTATTTTATTCACTGCCGATTTTGCAGGTTTGCCTACTTCCAAAGCATGTAGAGGTTTGGGATTTTTAATCATAGGTACACTTCAACTGTAAGACACGGAAACTAAAACAAAAATCCAGAAAATCTAATTTTTAGATTTTTAAATAATTTGCATTACTTATGTCATGCAATAAACTGCTTATTCAAAATAATTCCCCAATAAGGCTTATATCCAAATTCTTTACAAGTGGACATGTCTAATCAGTAAAGTGACCCGAAAATGGGGAGAAATTACTAACATTGGGCGCCAAGTCTACAGCTCTCTCATGTTAGCATGCAGCTACTTAATATTTAGCAGTAGCGTGTGGAGTTTGAATGTTCTCCCTGTGATTGAGTGGATTTTCATCCTCCCACCATAAAGACATGCATGCTAGGTAACTAGGACTACAGTTTAAATTAGTGTGCATTGTCCTCATCAAAATAAATAAATCTGATTCTATAAAAATAGGCTAACCAATCTCCTGTGATACGGTTTGCCTTTTAGCCCAGCTTAAATGGATCTATATCCCCGTGACCCAGTTGGTCTTGTATACCTCTGAGTTGAATCAAGAAGAAATGCACTTTAATAAAATAGGACCTACAAAGGGTTAAATTACCAGTAGACTGGTAGTTTTTCAGCCTATATGGGGCAGTGCAACAAGCTGTAATCACAAGATTGACCTTATAACTTCATAATTGTTTTGCATATGAAGGTGAAGGCATGTCCCACCCTCCTCTACCTCTGAATGGATTACCCTGGTATTCTTATCCTAACACAGCTCACTCGTCATTGCTAAACCGAGCCAATCCAACCAACCGAGGCAACGAGTACTAACCAATCAGAGGCAGAGTAGGGACACCCAGGAAGCCTACGGTCTAATACGGGGAGGAAACTTAATCGGGAGTGAGATAGGAGTGACCAGGCTCTCCGTAGACCGGCTCTGCTACACAGCAGTTCAGGTTAACAGGCTAGCTGCAGGTTGGTCTAGGCTGACTGAAGACCAAGTGTAGGATGCTACAACAGCCTAGAATCCATTCATAGTCCTGCTGTACTGAGCCACTAAAGTCATCCTGCTACATCCATTTTGAAAGGGATTTTATATGAAACATTTTAATAAGATATGTTTGATTTCTGTCACGGCGATCTCCATGATCATCATTGCACACTCACAGATGGTGTTCCAAACACTTTATTTCAGCCGTAGTCGCTCATAGTAAGTCATGATTGCTTTGGTTGCACTCACGGAGAGTACGGTTACTCCCAAAAAGCCGATTGACCCGGCCACAATGGAGATCATATGCTCTGGCCCTGCAAACAAACGGACATAGCTAATTCATTGACTCAGGATTCTGAGTGCACATACACACCTCACACTTAGAGTTAAGATAACCAAAAACACAAAACCTACTATAGGTTAGTTCAATCATTTTAAATTAGTGAAAATAATGTAAAAAGATAAGAAATGTAAAGCTATAGATGCAGTGAAGGCTAGTGATGCATTTGGATTCTGATACTTTAAAACATGACCTTGGCTGATGATGTAACAGTGTGTACAAGTTTGGCCTGAGACATAAACTCACAGTAAGACTGGGGGACTGCTGACGTCCCCCTCCTGTTGACCACCAGGGGTCCAGCAGAGACTACAGCAGCTTGGGTCCTCTCTGGGTCCATCCGGCTCCCTCTTCGGGACCTCTTGGTGCGCTGCTGACTGCTGCAACTCTATCACAACACCAGGCTCAGTTGGAGATTCTCACTCCTTTACATGCATTGGTCAGATGTGAGGTTTTTTAATATGACGCCTGCTACGGCTACCAAACAGTAGCCTACAGTACATTGCACGCCCCCCCCCCCACGTCCAGATATTGTGCATTTAAAGGCCCCCCCCCCATGTCCAGTTATTGTGCATTTAAAGGCCCCCCCCCCACGTCCAGTTACTGTGCATTTAAAGGCCCCCCCACGTCCAGTTATTGTGCATTTAAAGGGTCCCCCACGTCCAGTTATTGTGCATTTAAAGGGTCCCCCACGTCCAGTTATTGTGCATTTAAAGGCCCCCCTACGTCCATGTTAATATTTTATTGGTTCTTGTATGTCCAGTACGTTTCTCAGGTGTTTTCTGGTTGTTTTTCTTGCTGCACCTGAGTGGCCCCGCTTGGACTAAGATTTATGAATTGGCCTTAGTTTACCTTTGTGCAGTCTTCATCCTGGACACAGATGTTGGCCAGGCAGTGCATGTAGATGGGCAACCCTTTGGGCATGGAGAACATCTGAAGGGAGAACCTGCTGCTCTGGGCCAGACCGTTCACAGAGAGCCACCGGAACGTGGTGTCAACAGCACAGCTGGGACCAAGAGAGGACAACTCTCACCATCCCTATCATTCAAGGGCACTTAGTAGTTCAATTATGGTACACACTTTTGGGAAAGGAAATCTATCAATATTTATCTGGTTATGTAGTAAAAAAAAAAGTGCCACTCTACTTCATAGACAGACCAGTTTTTGTAAAAAATACCCTCTTTCCAGCAGCAAAACACTTCTTTAACTGATAGATCAGTCACCTTTTTACTAGTCTCACATCGCCAAACCTCTCCTGGTCTGCACACAGCCCATCTATTCTGGGATGGGGGGGGGGGGGGGGGGGGGGGGGGGGGGGGGGGGAAGACGCTCTGGCTTGTTTGTAATTATTTTAAAGTAATCTCAACCGTCCATGGTGGTGCTAGGCCACCATAGTGGAGACAGCAGAAGGGCAAGGACATCCGGATGTCAGGCTTTATCCCAGCATGTACATTGGTTGACTCAGGCTACATTTCCACCTACCCATCCTGAAGAAGAACACCCTGGACTGTGTCCTGGGGGTCGGGGCTCTCAGTGGCCCAGCATGATTCCACCTGCAGGAGCACGTCTGAAGCAAAGGAGTTGTTGGTCTGCAGGGCCACCTGGAAGAACAGCGTGTCCTCAGGGCCCAAGGTGATGGCATCCCTGTAGCTGTGGGCGTACAACTCATCCGCGTACAGGGTCATGGTCAGGCCAAGCTGCAGGGAGGAGTTCAACGCCACCAGGGAGACCGAGGAGAGCCTACGACCAAAGAAAGGACCGGTTTAGACGTTTTGGACCTGAATTAGTTAAGAGTGCTTTCTTTCTTTATTTATTCAGGCAGAGAGACAAAATATGAAGACGTTTGACTCACCACTCCACATCCACGCCGACTTGAGCGTGGCGAATGTAATGTCGCGGGTAGACGCACTTCCAGACGACTTTTAGATCCCGGCGGGTGATGGTTTGATCTCTGATGGTCACAGTCAGCGTGTTTAGGAACTGGATGTGGGTTTTGTTCACCTGGAGAAACACAGTTAACAGTTCTGTTAACATAAACGTCCCACATCGAAGAGTAGAGTATACTGATACACTTGGCTATCTCCTGCCAATTTGCTTTAGTTTAGTTTTAGCACTTTATTGTTCAGATATCTTATATCTGGGGTTAATTATTGTGAGAGGACTGTGCTTTCAAGTGCCCTTCTAGTTTGTGTACCTATTAAATCAACACTAAAGCGCTTTAACCACTTTGGTCCCCCTACAGGTTGGACAAAGCGTCCATTACATTACATTATGCAAGGTTGTCAGATCGGGTGGTGGATCTGAAGCTTGAATGAGACATAATGAACATTACGACGGCAGTAATGGACAGCTGTGCTTCCCACCTGTAGGGGGACCAAAGAAGGAAAAGTGCTTTAGTGTTGCTTTAAGAAGCCCATGATAACAATGATTACATCACTTAGAGAGCTACAACTATTTATTTTTCTGTAAAGGAGAATGATCGGCATTACCTCCTCTATTCTGACCATATAGTGGATATTTAGTAAAAAAAAAAGAACACTTCACAGCACATTTTAAAAACGGATGCCATGTCTAATTTTCTCTGGATGTCTCATTCGCTTTCTGCCGTTGGAACGTGCAGTTTAAGTGTTAAATGAGCACATGGAATTTCATCAGTAACTTTTCCTAGTATGTAAAATAACCTTGTTGGGTATATAGGGCAAATCTCCTGTATTCTTATTTAGTGATAATACAAGGCTATTAGGAATTCTTTCCCATTACTTCAGGTGTCAGTGGTGCCCTGCACAGAATCTTTCCTTCACTTAGTAAGGAAATGTCTTTTCATCAGCTCGATCAACCACTCACCCGCCTCTCAGTTCCACATTCAGAGGCTTTTCGCGAGATGCGGAAGTGGTAGAACATCTCACTCTCGACCACAGTGCACGAGCCATCGTTCAGCCTGACATCTAACTTTCCCCCGATGTAAGAAGCCAGGTAGGGTTTGGCTATGCCACCCGTCAGTTTACCCAGACAGTGACTGAAAAGTCCTTTTTCTGTTAAAAAAAAAAAAAGGGGGTCAGAGTCAAGGAATCACACTAGCAGACTCTGATAATACAGTAGCAGTGATCTTCATCATTTAAAATAAAGCAACATCCATCGTAACTGCATGCTAAAGCCAAAGTGGAATCTCCTTAACATGGACAGGGGGGGCTAGAAACTCATTCAAAACATAATTTTTGTTAACTTTTGGTACCCTCTACAGCCTATAATGAGGCACCTTTCTGCAGTGATCATAATAAAGAAGCTTTAGTATCATACTGCTGAGGTCCAATCATACTGAATGAGATACATTCTTAGAACACACGTTTAACAGGACTGGAGTTTACCGTTGCAGACTGGATGTGATGCCACAGGAGGCTCGATGACGGAGCTCACATCGTAGTAGCCATGTTGGCACAAACAGGCGTAGGAGCCCAGGGTGTTGATGCACAGAGAGTTAGGAGGACACAACGTTCGCTTGGAGGAAGCACACAGATCAGGACCTGAAATCAAAACAAGATCATTGGTTTGAATCGTCTGGAAGACTTTCCACTTGACCAAGCTGAGCTGATTTTAGGGATCACCTACCTTCCCAATGAATGAGCCCATCTGCAACCGCCATGTGGTCTGTATTCAGGGAGTGAATGTAGTCCAGCTGATCTTCAACAGGCAGGGGCACGTCTTCCTCAGTTTTGGATGCATCAAAAGATATAAACAGGATGTCCGTCTTGTTTGGCTCGCCTGCAGGTTCAATGGCAACCAGCTCAACGCGGGCTGGCAGATGAAAGTCGTTTAACATCTCCTGTAGCTGTAACACACATGACCACACACACACATGCTTTGGGCTGAATGCTAATATCAGCTGCTAACATGCTTACAATGCCAACATTGTGATATTTAGTAGGCATAATAAGCGTGTTAGCATTTCTCCATATAGCAGTAAAACACAGAGTACAGCTGAGGCTGATGGGAATGTCAGAAGTTTTGCAGCTATTTGATCATAAACAAATATTGGACAACCTTTTTGACCTGATAGTGGGGCTGAAAATTAAGTTATTACAATTCATCTTTTGGCTAACTGTACATTTTTGTACAAAATGTCATTGCAAACAATACAATTGTTGAGTTATTTCAGCCTGGACCAAAGTGGTGGATGGACCAAAACTGGCATCCATAGCACCATGCTAGAAACTTTGTGTGGTATTCAGCGTTAAAAGATATTTTCCAGTTTTTATAAATTGGAATGCTGTCTTGACATGTAAGTATTACCGTGCGTGTTTGTGAATGGTTTAAGTTGTTGGACAGGTTGCTTCTGGGATAAGTCTTCTCAGTTATCTCAAATTTCTTCTTGATAAAAGCGCAATGTTTTTGTGTGACTTCCACTCCAATGTGTCAACAAAAAGAAACTTGCATTGCCTGGATCTCAGATGAACACACACACACACACACACACACACACACACACACACACACACACACACACACACACACACACACACACACACACACACACACACACACACACACACACACAGCCTGTGATCACTGATGAAAACCACCTTATCTTGAAGAGTCTTCCCCATTTCAGCTCTGGGTCCCGACCCGTCATCTAGTAGATCCTCAGGCAGGGACCAGGGCACGACCATTGTGAGAGCCATGCTGAAAGGGTCTACCGGCGGCTCTACAGAAGCCACAAAAACCGAATCAGGGGGTTAAGGTTCACCTTGAAAAGGTTTAATCAACAAAACAAGTAGATTAGAAATAGATTCAGGCCTACACTGCAGAAAGTTATTCTCTCTCTGGTCATTTCTGTACTTTTTCTTCAGTATTTCTTGGATAATCATGTCGGAACAACAGGCAGCTGTTTTACACGGTCACACATGTTGAGGAGATTTTCTGATTAAACTAGAGACCCTCAAACCAAAACCCCACAGCTACAGCCGTCGGTCGGACTGTTTATGGCTCTGGGGGGGCTTTATGCAGAGTGATGTAGCCAACCCAACTGGCCTGAGCAGAGGGTTAACTTCTCCTGTGATGCAGGAGAAGTTAACCCTCTCCTTGGTTTCATGTTTACAGAGAAGGAGAACCAGGAAAGTAGTAAGGGAAAAAACACTACCAAACCACGGCCAAGCGGACCAATCCCAGTTGTTGATCTGCGTCGCTGCAACGCGTAGTTCCATTTTTCGAGAGGTGCACGTCACACTACGGCGTAGGATCCGTATCTCAGGACCATAAATTGAGCTTAATGCTACCTCAGACTGACCTTGGTCCAGCGGAGATCCAGCAGCCCTCCCAAAGTGCTTTAAGGATGAATTAGCTCCCTCAAAACACACATGAGATCGTTTAGACTCCCACTGTCCGTCACATTCCTCCCAAACGTCCAGGGCGTAGGTCTTCCCTTCCTCCAGCCCTGGCAGAGGCAGCTGTGTGTCAGTCACCCGGCTGGTCTGGATGGTGGCGCCGTTCTCCAGAGACAGTTCATATGCGAAGGCAACACCAGGCTGGTGCGTGGTGCGGGGTTTCCACTGGGCGCTCGAGTCTTTGGAGCGATACCTGAGCTCAGAAACCCCCAGAGGTCCTGGGTACACACAGTGTCAGGCCATAGATTAACAAACGATAGAAACTATGTGTGTGTGTGTGTGTGTTGACAAACATCACTATCATTTTCCCCATAAAGAGTGAGTTAAATAAAAATGGGAGGAGTAACTCAGTTCACTTTATGTGCTAATAGCCAAGATGCTCATTAAGGTCACATATTGATTGATTCTTACTTATGAGTCAGAGATGCTCTTAAGGCTCTGATCTAGAGTCCAAGTCAAGTCTTAAGTCTCTCACCTGAAGTCCAAGTCAAGTCTTAAGTCTCGGAGCGAGAGTCCAACAACATCCTTTACTGCAGCGTCAGCATCATCTTACCAGTGAATGACCTAGTGTGGGACCAGTCTGTGTGTCATCTCGTCCGTGTCTACGTTACCTGTGTGTGCTGCAACTGTCTTGGCATTCATGAGCACGCCGTCCCCACACAGCGCCTCCACCGTAGCCTGGTGCTGCTGGCATGGCTGCAGCCCCCCCACGGTGAAGCTGGTGATGAGCGTGGTGCCCTGCAGCTCCCCGTCGTGGTACACTCTGAACATGGAGATGGACGAGGTGTTCCGGGCCTCCCAGCTCAGGGTGTAGTTGTCGGGGCCGTACGATGTCTGACACAATGCTTCGATGGTGGAGTGAACTGAGGAGCAGAGACAGGATGAGGTCTTGGACTGTGGTCTTTTCTAAAAAGGAACACATCGGCAGGATGAAGACGAAAATCATCTTTAGGGTTTTTACAGGAGCTGCCTGTCATATGTTAATATGCTACTCTGGTGTAGTTTTCTATTCTTTAATGCAATGCCACATTTCGCCCAGCAGGGACCACTAGAGTTTCACTTAAAACGTCTGCTCTTTCTAACTGGAGTCTCACTTTTTGGGCATTACTGTGTAGCCAACCACTGCGGCCACACACACGACAATTCCAAGGTCACGGTAAGGGTTGAACTGCTGCACAAGAGCCATCAAGTGATCCTGTGCTACTGTGAGTTGCATGGCGATATCAACACACAGTTAGTTGCTAGCTAGAAGCTACCAGACCAAAGAAGGCTGTGCTGGCAAAAGCACTGAGTGTCAATGAGGAACAGTGCATTTAATCTTTGTACTTTGTGTGTAGTTGTCTAGCTCTGTGTGGATTTTTATTTCTTCTTTTGAGCGGAGCTGCTTGGAATTGGTAAATTAATTGACCAACAATTGAACGACAAAGTTGTATTGCAAGTCAGTGACCGGTTTATAATAGGTTCAAACGGATAAATCCATGATGGGCCATCTAGTCTTACCAGAGTTGCCCTCGTTCAGGACCATCTTGCTGTAGCGGGACTCTATCCCCGCCTGGCAGACCGTCTGCAGGCCAAACCTAACTCTGGTGCAGGGCTCCAGGTCGGACAGGACGAACACAAAGGTGTCCTCCTTGTGCCAGAAGAGCACCTCCTCTGTGATCTGGTCTGTGCCACTGAGGTAGAAGGCGGTGAGTAGGAAGAAGGAGAACTTGCAGTTCTCAGGGTAGTCCCAGGCCAGCGATATGCTGCTGCTGTTCCACAATGTCACCCCAAAGTCCTTGGGAATGTCTGGGTCTGGCGGTAAAACGATAAAGACCTGGTAAAGCATTTTAAACCTGCTTTCACAGATTACTTTTGTTAACACAAGACTTAGTATAATTTCACCTTTCAAACCAAACAGTCGCGTATTTACACATGAAGAAAATAGGGCCCAACATCAGCATTCATTTGGACCCGTGTCTCTGGACACTTGACCAGTCCAAGTCCAGTAAGCCCTCTCATTTTAGCGCCATCCGCACATCATCCTGAGTAACCGGGTTTTAAAGAGATATTGCTGTTGATTTTTTACGATTGTAATTTTTGGCACTTTGAGCACCACAAGCTGGCAAGAAGGCTGACTTATTTACGTCTGATATCTCCAACACTGGGCAACTCACCCCAAAACTATCTAGATTGATTAATAACACTAGGACTTGAATGAACTGTCCCCCATTTGAGTATAGAACGGTTGTTTGTCCCATAAGCATTTTAAAGATCCTTTCACCTTTAGCTCTGAGAACATTTTACAGCGTAAGAATCATCAGTTGCAGCCCGTAATGAATGATGCTGCGGCATTTGTTTAATCTGCATGACTTGATCCCCAAATGAGAATGGCTTTGGTTTTTGGAACCGGTGTGATCTTTTGTTGGGTGTCAGCTAACCCACCCCACCAACAGTCGTACCAGTAATAGTGGAGAGGCAGGTGAAGGTGTGGGTGGCTGCGGGCTCCACACAGGCCGCGTAGCAGCTGCAGGAGTCCAGAGCCGTGAAGTGGTAGAGGCCGCTGGTGGGGCTGTCCATGCTCAGAGTTTTATAGGAGCCCATGTCAGTGTTATACAGGGTCATCGTGTGGCTTCTGCTGACTGCTGGGTGGGGGTCCACCCAGGAGACCTGCAACTCGGAGGTAGTCCTGGACTCCAGCTTGACTGGGAGACGCATGGTGTAGCCTAGGAGAAGCAAAACTGGAATTTCAGTCACACAAAGAAGTTTTCATTTAAAGCATTATTAAACCAGATATGATTAAATGGATAAATGTGCTAAGCTAACGTCATTGCAGTCTAGATTGACATCCATTGACATTTTGGCCTGAGAGCTGGAGTGTGAACGGGTCCTGTACTACTCTAAAGGGAGGCCAGGGCGACATGCAAGTTCAAAAAGAAGAATGCACACAAACAGATGAGCTCACCGAATGCAAGGAAGAAGTTTTCATCCTGGTGGAAGAACACGGTGCCATTTTCACATGAAAACACTTCATCGGGACTCATCTTCTCCAGGAAGTCCTGAACAAAGACGTTCCAGGGATCATCAATGGAAGCCAAAGCAAGATGAAGAGTATATTGGAATTTCATCTGTTATATGAGAGGTACCTTGGTGAAACTTGCTGGTTGCTTTAGGGGTTTCTGCAGGCCTCGGATCTTAGTGAATTTTGTACCTTAGATACATTTTGTTGAACATTTGATAACTATTGATTTTAAGTGGATAACAAAAACATTAACATTTAAAAAGAAAAAAAGATTCTTACGTGGGTCAACTCTTACAGTCCATGCCTGAACAGAGCCTCCATACTGCAGTGTGAGCTTGTTTTCAACAGCCGGGGACACCGTCAGGGAGGTCACTTTCCCCCCCTTACTGAGGCGTTTTAGGGACGTGTCATTGAGCCACAGGTTTCCATTTAACCTAAAGGATGGAGAAGAAGGAAGCCTCGGTACCAGGGCCTGGAGTTCCCTACCAGTCACTGGGGCTAGTGGATTTGAAAATCTACTAGTCACACAGGCTTTTTACCAGGCATTGTATTTGCATCATTCTTGAACTTGATAAAAATACACATTAAAGTGCTGCTTGCCGAGTCTCCAACTTGGTTCACTTGGTAGGTTTTCTTTTAGTCGGCCTCGTCCCCCCCGTAATCTGCGCCAAATGTTTTAGCTTGAATAGGAAATGGTGGACTTAAAATGAAAGAGTGTCAACAACAACACTGAATCAGTCAATTCTAATTGGCTACACGCCAACGTGGCAGATTAGATGGACTGTCTTACCCATCAATGGCATATTTCACCCACATTTGGCGCATGGTCAGGTGTTAATTTCAGGTTGTGATGGTACACTCCATTTAGACAGTCATTCCAAATCCTAAAATCTAAAACCCGGCTGTTTGATGCTGCCCTGCTTATGGCCACATGGACACATCTGTTTAAAGTCCACTTAAACACCAATCTTCATCCCGTAACCAGCAACTCATCCGGTACACTAAGACAGCTCGTCCATAGTTGACTATATCCCCCAAAGTATGTGGACACCCCAGTCACTTTTGTGTACTTCCGGTCTTGGGCTGTTTTCCGTCTTTCAGCTGGGTCCCCTAGTTCAAATTAACATGTTACAGGTCTCACTGACACTTCAGGACAATAGTGTGATCCACCTTTGGGACTACAATTAAGGAAAGACAATTACAAATTTAAAAACTGGACAATGCCCCAGTGCACAAATGGAGACCCATACAAAATTGGTTCTGGTAGGGAGGAACTGATCCCACGTATCTGGGATTACCAGGACCGCCATCATCGCACAGCCTCACACACACACAGCTGACGGGGTACAAACGCCTGCCAGGATCCTGAATCTGGAAGAACTCCTTCTTAGATGGGTGGAGGCTCCAGATGTAGACTGCTGCAGATCAGTGTTTAGTGGTTTTGGTATTGCGTGACATGTTCATGGAACTACAACCTTTAGGCCACCAGAGTACTCCTTTCACAGAGAGGGGGGGGGGTGTTTTGTGGTTTCGAACCAGCTGTTCCTCCTAGTTTCACACCTTCGTACATCAGTGTAAATACCAGAGCAGAGTTAAGAGATTCAAAGACTGGACTAACATTGAAAGATGATGATGTATGATGAATTTACCAGAAATACATACTCAGTCATACAAGTAATGTTTGTCCATGTTGGCTGTATGTTAGCAGAGAAACACTACATTGGGTTTTTGTAAATGAGTTGGGCCTGGGGTCCTCTTCAGACACCAAAGTTAAGAATTGTGTGAAATACTGTAGACCACAGATCTTCAACAGGGGGTCTAGGAGCCCTAGGGGGCCCTCAAGAGTTACTGTAGTGGGACCACCAAATTATTATTATTATTTTTTTGAAGATTCTTCAGAACTTAAAAGGATTTCATACACAAATAAAATAATGTTCTTTGTCCCTGAGGGGCCATTCAAAATTAATGACCTTAAATCCAACATATTGTTAGCAAATGTCAATCAGACTGGCCTACCTATATGAGTAACCCCATACCTATATGAGGGGATATGATTATTGTAATAGCTTAGCATTCTATGCACCAAAAGGTATGGAAACACGTTATTCTAGGCACAGCTTATTATGCAACTTCACTGGAATACGTTACATGTAGCAGGGGCCCCCAGCTCCATCTCTCTTCAGTTAAGGGGTCCTTTGAAGCCCCCTGCTGTAGACCCCCCCCCCCCCCTCGTAGACCCCCTGCTAAAGACTCCACGTGTCAAAGCGAGCTTTTCTTCTTCGTGGTTACCTTTCCAGAGCTACGTCCTTGCTCATCCAGCACAAGGAGAAGGAGATCTCGGCGGCGCGTCCTGCGGGAAAACCAGGTAGATACCTCCAAATGGGTCCCAGGCTGGGGTATCTGAACTCACAACATGCCGGGGGCCGGGTTGTACTCACCAGACGACATGGTGTGACACACCAGCAGGTAAAAGATGAACGTGAACTCGGATTTCCTGAAATATAAAAGCTGATTAATGGCTGAACTGGAGCGGGATCAGTGAAAGGCTGCCAGACCCCCTGTCCCCTTACATTCTCTTGTTAATTCCGTCAAAGGAAAGCATTTCGGGTTTATTCAAGCCGTGGCTGGAAATGTCACCTGTCCGAACGGCCTAATGAGTGACAGGTGTGCGCTGCCTTCACGTGCCGCTCGGAACTTCCTACGCTAATATAGATTCTTTTGTAATATTATCGGGGTGTTGTCATGAATAAATTACGTTTATAATTATTAATAAAGAATGTGTATTGCTTAACAGTTAATGGCAATAAGCTGAGATTTAGCCCTCGTGTTGTCTTCCTGTCAAAATGGAAAATCAACACTTGTTTTTAATCGATGTTTTTAACTTTTTCTTCCGTTTTTTCCCCTTTTTTAACACCTGTTGCTTTTTTTCAATGTTTGTCACTTTCTTTTGACGTTTAAAACTACGTAACACTACCTTTTTACAGTTATTTTTGGAATTTATGGTCATTAAACCTCATTTATAAGAAATTATGCCTAATATTTCAGTTAGAAAAGCAGAAATTAGGAATTATTGAGACTAAAATTAAAGGAATGGATGTTGATGATAATCACAGACTGGAATATGTCAACTTTTACTCAATACTATTTCAAAAACACTTCCATTTGTTTTCCAATGCTATAAAATTGAATAAGACGCCCCAAAATGAATGAAAGTAGAGATTTGTACTTGGCAAAGAGCGTTGTGTGGAATCAATCATGTTATTTTGGGGGATTAAAAAGAACACTGATATAGGACAACATGAGGACAACATGAGGACAACATGAGGACAACATGGTGATGACATGGTGATGACATGAGGACAACATGAGGACAACATGAGGACAACATGGGGACAACATGAGGACAACATGAGGACAACATGAGGACAACTTGAGGACAACATGAGGACAACATGAGGACAAAATGGGGACAACATGGTGATGACATGAGGACAACATGAGGACAACATGAGGACAACATGGGGACAACATGGTGATGACATGAGGACAACATGAGGGCAACATGGGGAGGACATGAGGACAACATGAAGACGACATGAAGTCAACATGAGGACAACATGGGGACGACATAAAGGCAACATGATGACAACATGAGGACAACATGAGGGCAACATGACGACAACATGAAGACAACATGGGGACAACATGGGGACAACATGGGGACAACATGAGGACAACATGAGGACAACATGGGGACGACATGGTGATGACATGAGGACAACATGAGGACAAAATGAGGACAACATGGGGACAACATGGTGATGACATGAGGACAACATGAGGACAACATGAGGGCAACATGGGGAGGACATGAGGACAACATGAGGTCAACATGTAGACGACATGAAGTCAACATGAGGACAACATGGGGACGACATAAAGGCAACATGATGACAACATGAGGGCAACATGAGGACAACATGAGGGCAACATGAGGACAACATGAAGACAACATGGGGACAACATGGGGACAACATGGGGACGACATGGGGACGACATAAAGGCAACATGAGGACAACATGAGGGCAACATGAGGACAACAAGAGCACAAGACGGGGACAACATGAGGACAACATGAGGACAACATGGGGACGACATGAGGACAACATGAGGACAACACAAGTAGGAAGTGGCACACCTGGCAATAATGCTGCAATATGTTAGCAGATGTAGCCTTTCATGAAAAAGGGGAGAACTCTGGAGAATAACATATGATTATAAATGGGCATTATTACATACACATTATTATAGGACCAGTTTTATAAGCAACTTCATTTCATACAATATATGCAGCAGGGCGTCCCTGATCTGTCTCTCTTTCAGTTAAGGGGTCCTAGGTTCACAAATGTTAAAGCCCCATTTACTAAAGACATTAATCAATTGATGCTGATCCTGCACAGTGTGCCAATGTTCGGAGCCTTTTCAGCCTGTGACCCTTCAAAATAAAGGTCCTCTACTCACAAGGTTTTCAGTGTGGACATAGAGGAGTTATGACTTCAAATTGTCTCGGGACCCCAGGGGAATCACCACTGCATGTTGTGGTGCAGAAGGCCTGTAGGGGGCGGTGTGCACCTTAATGAAATTTGCAGTCCACCTTCTGCAATTTAGAAGTCCATAATTAAATAAAAAGTTGTTTTTACTGATAAACCTGAATGTAAAAAAGTGATTTTAAAAACTGTGAGGACACTAAAAACTTGAATGGCTTTGTTGATGCGACCAAGCCTTATTCCTTAACAAGCCTGCTGTGTTATCCCCATTTACCTTCTATGTGGGACTTATGGGATTTCATTAAGCAAAGGACAAACGTCTTGTCCTCTATTAGTGGTCCCGCATCACATGGATCCAGCTTTCCAGGGGTCTGCTGGACGCCACTCAGCGGTCAGACAGATCAGCTTTTGTCTTACATCTTAACAAGCCACGAGCTAAATTGGAGTCACAAGTCAACGGAGAGTTTCAGGCTGCTGGCTTGTGGGGACTGACACTTTTCCACTTCTGCTGGACAACAATTCAAGTCAAATCCTAATCTTTGCGGCAGGATTCGGGGTACTATTCATACGCGATATGGACAGCTGGCACTGTTTCCTGCTGCTGTGCACACTAAGTTCAGCGCTGGGCTCTAGAGGGGCGACAAAAACTGATGATGGCATGGACCTTGTCAGCTTCCTGAGACGGATCTACCCCGGGCTGCTGGTCAGAAACGAGCCGTTCATCATCAACAAAGACTTTGAGGTAAACCCCCTGAAGGAGCTGGGACGCCCTGAAGTCCTCTCGATCACAGGGCAGTCCAAGGGCAAACCAGTCCACCAGGATCCAAACGGGGCTGCAGGACCTGTGGTGTTGACCAAAGATGGCCAGATCAAGGGGATTACGGTGGACAAGGCCCATATATTCTATGGGATACCTTATGCAGACCCCCCGGTTGGGGCTTACCGCTGGAAGCCCCCCAGACCTGTGAGTCCTCGCCTGGGGGTTTACGATGCCTCCTTCCCCAGGGCGTCATGCATGCAGGCCTGCAGTGGACCCATCACTGAGGAGTGTCCTCGGATAGTAAGAAACAACCCAACTTTTCACTTATTTGCATGTAATATTTCACTTTAAGATGAAATAACCTGGCTGGTGTTTTGGCGCAGAGTGACTCCCAGCCAGTATTTTACCAGCTAGATGACCAACAGTAAAGGGGACATTTTGTGGACGCGTACATCTGGTTGATAGTGAGGATTGGACCTAAAGAGGCACCAACTTATTTGATAGTGTGAGCTTGGCCATGGATGTTTTATAAGAACTGCATTCTGTGCCCATTCATTCCAATAAAGGTTAAAGTATTACTCTTCTTTAAAATATGAACATCTCTCCCAGCAGGGCCGTGGCCCAGATACACCAAAACATCTCTAAAATAGGGATTATATGTATTGAGGTTTAAAGGTCTAGTCTGAAGGAAAAACTAAAACTTCAATTATATTGTTTTGTTTTTGCCTAAAGTAGTCACATTTGAATAAGTTGAATCTAAAAGTACTTTAATCAGCTTAAAGAATATCTGCCATGTCTTAGGTTTTTTAGTGTGATGGCTTAAAGATGTCCTCAGTGGTAATTAACAAGATGAATAAGAATTGGTGCAGCACCACAGTTGATCACTGGGACAAACCAGCAGTAAAGCTGCATTCATGTCATAATATTCAGCCTTTCGTTATGAGCAGCTATGTTGGAAAACGTCAGCCTGCTGGTTTTCATTTTAAGTTTGAGATATTGGGAATATCGCTTGCCAAACTAAATGAGCTGTTTTCTCTCCCAAAGGTCAGTGAGGACTGCCTCTACCTCAACATCTTTGTACCTCTGGATGTGAACTTCAGCGCCCCTCTGGGAAGCCCACTGCCCGTCATGGTGTGGATCCATGGGGGGGATTTCATCGCTGGCTCGGCCTCCAAGCCGCTGTACGATGGACGCTTCATCACTAACCTAACCCACACTGTGGTTGTGAGTCTGGACTACCGACTGGGTATGGAAGTCTGTTGTTATTTCACTTTAAATGGATCTATTCCTCTGGAAAACATGGATTAGCATCGTAACATATTCACTGTCACAAACTGTGGTAAAACTCCTGATTGAGATGATTCCGAATGTCCAAAGAATGCTGCTAGAACCCAAATAATACCGATCCAACATCCAACATATCCAACATTTCCTAATCTGGAAATCTATACTCGAAAAAAGGCCTTATTCGGAATATCCAAACAGAATATGCGGTTTACATGACCTGGATCAAAATTAGAGCAAGAGTAGAAAACTGTGCATGTAAACTTACTGTACTCACTGATAGCTTGTGATCTGCATCCAAACTGTCATAATAGCTCATAATCAAATATGAATCAACAACATGTTACTGCATTGCCTGTTTCTCTTCTCAAATGATTCCAGAAAGATCCTTTAGTAACTGTTTAGCTGTAAAATGGGAATGTTTGTGACCAAGGGCTGAAGCAAACATATGCAGCAAGATAACCCTAATACAGTATTAGGAGACCTCCAAGGTCTATATAAAAGAGACTTCAGATACAGTATTAGGAGACCTCCAAGGTCTATATAAAAGAGACTTCAGATCCAGTTTTAGGGGACCACTAAGGTCTATATAAAGAGACTTCAGATACAGTATTAGGGACCACCAAGGTCTATATAAAAGAGACTTCAGATACAGTATTAGGAGACCTCCAAGGTCTATATAAAGAGACTTCAGATCCAGTTTTAGGGGACCACTAAGGTCTATATAAAGAGACTTCAGATCCAGTATTAGGGACCACCAAGGTATATATAAAGAGACTTCAGATACAGTATTAGGGACCACTAAGGTCTATATAAAGAGACTTCAGATACAGTATTAGGGACCACTAAGGTCTATATAAAGAGACTTCAGATACAGTCTTAGGTGACCACTAAGGTCTATATAAAAGCATCCAAAGAGCACCATGTGATGGGACCTTTTAATAGCCGTTTTCTAATTGGTCCTGTGTGTGTAGGGACAAAGGGGGGAAGACGTTTAGCACCAGAGTTGGTAAAGGGGACAGACAGACAGCTCACGGCAGACATTAGTTAAATAATGGTGTGTTTGTGGAGTGCATGTGCGTGTCGTGCCTGTCTGTATGTGTGTGGCTTGCTAATGCGTCCGTGTCAGTATCCTAAAGGACCGAGCCTGTTGGTAATAACTCTGCTTTCCTGCAGACTGAGAACAGGAGCAGAGATATGTGGACAGTAATTTGGAAAATGAATGTCTTGCTGGAGTCAATTATGTTGGATCATGTGTATTTCTGCATGATTTAAGGTGCTTTTGGGTTCCTTGTGTCGGGTAAGGACCCTCACTCCTCAGCTGCAGGGAATTATGGGATCCTGGATCAGCAGGCGGCTCTTCTTTGGGTCCAACAGAACATTCCCGTGTTTGGAGGAGATCCTAGCAAGGCAAGCACACACACGCATGCACCAACCTTAAAGATAAAAATCATCTCTATTATGTGTTGTGTTCATTTTCTAATGTTAAAATCTGACAAAGGCCCAGGGGGCCATCGGGCTGGGGCCCTGACACACAAATATGATGAAAAAGCACCCAAAAAGAGATGTTACGACCCCTACTACATACACAATGACTACAAAATGTCACCAAGTGCAGTGCGTTGGTGTTACACAGTGAAACATCTGTAAACGTCCTTGGATCCCAACCTTAACCTAGTGGTTGGACCCTGAAGTTATTTTGTCTGACTTATCTTGCTCTTTACTGTAAAATACTGGATTTCTTTATTTAATTTCAGGGATCCAGAAAGTATTGAAATTCCTTCAATCCAATTCAGTTCACGGCTGACGGTGTTGTGTTGTTGTCAGGTGACACTCTTTGGGGAGAGTGCAGGTGCTCAGTCAGTGAGTCTTCACCTGATGATCCAGAGCAGCCAGCCTCTGTTTAAACAGGCCATCCTGCAGAGTCTGCCCTTCTCCATCCCTCTGAAGACCAGGTGAGCAACCATCAGCGCGGGGTTGCCATGGTTACTGGCTGAAGTTACAGAACACGGTGGACTCAAAGAGCTGTCAAAAGTCTTAGGTTTCCTTTTTTTCTAAGACAGAAGCAGGGGGATACAGTATGTGTTTTCTGGAGCTGTTGCAGACACGTTCCCAGCATGCTTACAGGCAACTTTAAACTAAACTGCAATTTTGTGTGTCTGCGTCTCTTCCCCAGACACGACGCCATGAAGCTGGGGAAAGGCTTTGCCAAACAGACCAAGTGCTCTGTGAGCGACATCGTGTGTCTGCTGTCTCTCAGTCCACAGGCTGTCCTGGCCGCCCAGATGAAAACAAGTAGGGCGCACGGAACACCAGCCTACCACATTTAGAGCACCGCTCAGGGCTGCCCACACAGTTACATAAGAAGGCAGGGTATAGTAGTTTATCTGCAAAAGATGATGTAAAACAGTATTTGTATCCAGAGCTGTGGCATGCTGGATAACTAAATTACAAAAGCAAGAGGAATAGTGGGCCTCTGAAGGGGCAATCAGAGGGACTTTACCTCCTCACAGCACCAAATGACTGTTACATATCTGCAGGGCTGACAGAATTATTGATCAGTAACACGGACTCTGTGATTATACATTGGGGACAGTTAGCATAGCATAACTCCATCTAGTTCTTTCTGTTGGACCTTTGTCTCTAAATCATATACCTCAGCTAAAACCAGGCTTCAGTCTAACGAATGTGTTTTTGACCTCAGGTTCTAAGGTTTTGAACCCGTTCAGGTTCCTGGAGGTTTTTGAGACGTGGGGTCCGTACATCGATGGGGAGTTAATAAAAGAGCAAGCTGTCACTGCCTTCCAGAAGGGCCACTGGCAGAAAGAGAAGCCAGTGCTGCTGGGTAAGAGGGACACACACACACACACACACACACACACACACACACACACACACACACACACACACACACATATATAAAGGAAAATGTAATAATTGTATAATGAAGCAGCCTCAAATGCTGCTGATGGATCTAACTGAGTACATTTTTCAGGTACTGTACTTGAATCCAATTTTGTGTATTTACATTTATTGTACAACTTCATACTTCTACTTCTCTGCATTTCAGAGGGAAATGACTCCCAATGATTATTAAAATAATAAATGTGAGCTCCAAGACCAGGCCGCATGGCGGCCATTTTGAAGACCATAACACGCACTGGCAGGTTTTATCAAATGACAGAGTTTCTTAAGGTACTGATCGCTTCGTTAACATTGTGAAAGGAACTAGGTTAGTTCAGGCATCAGGAACCCTAAGGGTTGGTAAAACATTAGGGATTGGCTTGAAATGAGTCCACTTTGTCCTAACCTGGCTCATGAGCCACGACAAAAGACAAGACGCTACCTGACGTCACAGACAAAGCTTCGTAAAGCACAGGACATGGACCCAGACAAACCCCAGTCTCCTGAGCTAAAGTCCTCTGTTTGTTTGACACATCCCTCACCGTGACAACTACTACAGCCGCGGAAATATGAGTCGTTAGGAGCTGCTTGCACAAACGACCTATGGTGGTTTTCTGTGCAAGGACAGTCTGAAAACTATTGCAAGCTTCTTTCCTTCCTCAGTTGACGTCCTGCTTATGTCTGGTTTTACACAGTTATTTTACCATTACCATCTGACCCTCCTCCAAAACCCACTGGAGGAGGGCCTGGCTGCTCCACATAGCACACCATGAGGGAGAGGAGGAAAATGTGATCTGGTTTATTGGCATTTCTTTGAACCAATCCCAATCGTCATGGGCGGGGCTAAGCCAGAGAAAAGCCCCGATGCCTCTGCAAAAATGTGCAGAGATCTGAGGAGCAGGTAACCATAGTCCTCAGATTGGACAGATAGTCTAGCTAGCTGTCTGGATTTACCCTGCAGAGACTTGAGGACCAGGTAACCATAGTCCTCATATTGAACAGATAGTCTAGCTAGCTGTCTAGATTTACCCTGCAGAGATCTGAGGCCGGAGAGACCGGATTTTAACACAAAGGAAGCCCAAGGAAACGGATATCGTAATCATGATGGGAAGTAACCATGTCTAAGTCAACGCTGGGGCAGATGAGGTCTAGTTGTTTCCATGGACTGAGGCGTTGCTTTCTGTCCTGCAGGAACCACCTCAGAAGAGGGAGTGATCTTTGCGTTTGGTGTCTTCAAAAAGCCAGTGTCTGCCGTGGAGAGCACGGTGTACATCGCCGCCATCTTTAAACAACATGCTCTGCGGATCCTGCACAGGTACCTGCCCCTGTACACGGACGCTGACCGCAGGGACATGCTGGCTCAGGTAAGAGGAGCTCTTTTCACTTAAGCATAGGAGCTGATATATAGTCCAAACTAAAGATGCAGTCACTTTTTAGTGAGAGATTTTTTATGTAAGCTATTAATAAGAAATTGAAGCTTCCCCACAAACATAGAAGATTTTGCTGTAAAAGTGCTGCTTTTGTTAGCGCACAGATGAAGATAGACCAGAGGAAGTATAACAAAAAGCCACCTTTGAAAACATAACACAACATCTTGAGACAGGGTCTTCGAGAGACTAAAGGCTAATTATCAAAAGTCACTGTTTCTTTGCTACAGACAACTCCTATTTTAGTTCATAGAGAAATCTTCAGTTCATGGAAAGAAAAGTTTCTGAAGCAAGGCAAATTGCTTATATTATTTGACGTGGCTTTGTCTCTGCATCATTAGCTACACAGTGGCTGTCAGGAAACTGTCAACCACTTTCCAGCTGGCTCACATTTAGACAGTAACATCTAATTTGTGTCTGTGTTGAAAAGAGTGAAGCAACATTTGGAAAAAGGCAAACTCTTTTAGGCTACATGTACAGTGTGACCTGTATTTCAAGAGCTGTGGAACACACCCATGCATGGATCGATGTCCCACCCAGCCGGAGCTCGAGGGGGACCCAGCTGTCTCCTGTGCTTTGTCTCATGAGCCCGATGGGGCATTTAAAACTATTATACTCTTTTGCTAATGGGAATCATTTCTGTAAAGACAAGGACAGTCAAGATAAGACCTGTAGCTCTACATATCTGTGGGTTCTATTCACCTCAGCAGTTTTCATGCAAGGCGGGGACCTCGGGGAGTCATTGGGGGGGGGGGGGGCTAACAGTTGCATCCTCCTACAAGCAAAGTGACGGTTTGTCTGTGTGTTTTTTTAGCAATGTGATTCCTCAGAATATAAATGCATCATCAGTAACCAGACTGCCCTCTCCCAGTGGGCTGCATGGATGTAGAGAATGGTGAGATGACCAAATGGTGGGAAAACCAAATACGGGAATATAAAGAGTGGGATGCAAAGGCAGGCCGCCTGCAATTTCACCTACAATTTCAACCAAAAACACTGGAAATTCTCCTGGCACTCCTCTTTAGCCAATCCGGCCTGTGTGTGTGTGTGTGTGTGTGTGTGTGTGTGTGTGTGTGTGTGTGTGAACCAGGCAGTCAGCCTGTTGGTTTTCAGGTGTCAGATGTAGGGCTATGTGGGCGCAGGTTGTGTGCTGCTGAGACAAGACACGCTGGTTTCCAGGTAACAGGCAGAATAAGACCGATCTGCTCCCGGCCCGTCTCCATGCAGATGTCTTGCTATTGGGTGTCATTTATTTTCTTTTGTACCAAAACACGGCAGAAACTAGGAGATGCACTGCAAAACCCAACCTTTTTAACAGAGCTGAACACTGAACAAGTTTCTTCTTTATTAATAAAGCTTTCATGGTCAAAAACAAACACAGTGCCTTGGTGACTAGCACATGGAATATAATAACTCCCAGAGCTGGATCAGCACCAACGTCTAATCCATCCAATGTTGTCATGATTATAAGCCCGGGAACAATTGGTAATGCGTACCTTCCTTCAACAAAGGTAATTAAGACATGTATAAAAGAATAGGAAGGAACCAATTACATGAACTGTAATCCCGTTATGAGAGTGAGACAAAAAGAGTCAAATCCTTCATGAGTCAGTGTGGTCCTGAGTGGGAGGTTTTCAACATTGGAAGGGAAAGAATATGTGATGGCAGGGAGAGAAGAGGCGTCTTTGGAAGAGAAAGATCTAAAGGAAAAGAACATCCTATGTAATGTTTCACATCTGTCTTTGAAATGCACATGTACAAAATTCCAAAATAAAAACCTCCGGCCCACTGCATGCAGCCTGAATTAGCCTAGCGGCTCTGAAATAACGCTAACAAACGCTAAAGCTAACAAGGGCTGATGGTTAGTGGGTAATGTTAACCTCACTCACAGAATCAGTTTAGCATGTTAGCATGCTAACAGAGTAATAAGGACAAACACAAATTCCAGCTGAGCCTTATGGGATTGCATCTGTTTTGCATGTATTAATACATTTTAAGCATCAAACACTTCATTTCCTGCATTCTAATAAATGATTACAGCATGCACCAATTCATGGTGCAAATGTTCATTTATGTGAAGGAACACAAAAGGCAGGAGGCAGGTGACAATTCAAAATGAGAAATATATTGGAATATCAGTCAATCAGGGAACTGGGTCCCGGATCCATGCGCACTTGAACCCAACGTCCAGTTTGTTTATTAATATGAACACTGTGTACCATACCTGGGTTTGATTGGTCGATCCGGGCCCTAGTCTACTTGAAAAGGTGGTCTAGAGTACAGGACATCAGGTGGGAACACCCACTGTACCAAAACACCGAAGTGGACTACTATTTGACTACAAGGAGATTTTAAGTGGTGGCTGTACCGGAAGTTGACTACTGGAAGACGTTTTGGAGCTGGTGATTTTGTTTCGCTGCAGGCTAGCAGCTCTTTGTGGGAGGGGGGGGGCACCAAACATGGAAAGTCAGAAGATCCTCAAAGTCTGTTGGATTCATCCTCCGAGGAACATGAATGCCTGTAAGAAATGGCATGGCGATCCAATAATGAATTATTTCAGCCTGCATTAATCTGGTGAAGGCCGTCTATGGGGCCACGCCGTAAGCATGGTTAAATATTATGGAACTTCAACTTTTGTGTGACCAGCTGTCCTTCATTCTTCCCTCTGCCCAGATCGTCACCGACTACATCTTCCTGTGTCCGTCCAGGAGGTCGGCGCGTGCCGGCACGGCGGCAGGCAGCACGGTTTGGATGTACGTGTTTGACCACGTGGCGTCAGACCACCGCGTGTGGTCGGGTCTGACCTTCTGCTACCAGCACGCCTGCCATGGCGCCGAGCTGCCCTTTCTGTTTGACTCTGCTTCGGTGGCTAACTTCACCCTGTCGCTGCCGGAGAAGCTCCTGTCCAATCGGATGCTGTGCTACTGGGGCGCCTTCGCCCACACAGGCGACCCCTCCTCGCGGGCCCAACAGACCGCTTTCTGTCGGGAGCAGCGTCTGCCCGTTTGGCCGCGCTACTCCGACACCAGCAGCTGGCTGGTCATGAACCTGACAGTGCGTTCACATGCACAAGTGGGCACCAGGGACCATGTATGTGACTTCTGGGATCATCTAGGCATCTATTAGTGAGGGGGCGGGCTTACTTTGCAGTACATGCTGCCATCTTTGTTGCAAAGAATTTAAATCCAGTCTCTAAATCTTCAGCATGTAGTTGCATGTAGTTACAGGTATCTTCATACAATGTGGCCTTTTAGAAATCGCTACCAAGCAGCATTTATGGTTTAGAAATCCTCAGCTTTTAGTGAGAAAATCTTATTTCTATTTCCTTTTCCAACAATGAGTTGAGTTTTAAAACAGCTCTGATCATCAGCATTGGGTCAGCAGCAGTATGAAAGGCGTTCCTGGCCAAAGCCTCGCCATTTCCCCCTCAACGTGACAAAGGATGCACAAAGACAAGTTGCTTCATTGGGGTAAATTTCAAATATTTCAACCTGAGTGAAACGTGTACTCCTATCCTAAAGCTACGATATATCCACTCATCATGAAAGTACAGAGACAAAGCAAAGTGCAGACTCCCAAGATTATATCTATAAGACAAGAAATTGTCAAGGCTAGACAAAAAGGGGCTAGCTTAAAATATGTGGTGGGGGTCCAGCTGGGAAGAAAAAAAGGTCAAATTAACCAGTTAATAAGTGCAAGGAATCTGTATTTTTAGACCCGTGACAGGTTCTGTTTCCTGTTTCCAACAGCTCTTGTTAGATGGATTAGTGAAATCCAACTAATATACCGTGATGTATTTAAGGCCTTTCACAATCAGCTGTACTTTGTGTTAGAATATAAAAACACGTGTCTTCTAATGGTCTGGTTTCTAAAAGGCTTTACTCGACCTTTCTCTTCTGGTTTTCTTTGGAATCTGACTTTAGTCTGGATCCCAGAGCTCAGATCCTACATGAAATGTACCAGCCTTTAATTCTCATGTAAGTGGTACTTTCATAAAAATGGGATGTAGGATTCAAAAGACAACTTATTAGTGTTTATTTTGTATTTTACTGTTTAGATAGATCTATAGATATAGGTATGTTAGTCACTCTGGCCAATGTGTTTCTCAAATAAAATAAATCCTTAACCCTTGTGTTGTCTTCCTTGGGACCATGCACATCACAAAACCAAAAAAATCGGCACTTTTTCTGACCTTTTGTCCTTTTTTCACCACTTTTGTCCCCTTCTTGTTGCTGTTTTCCTCTTCATTTCACTACCGTCTATAAACACCTCCAACGTCTACTTATTACTACACTTGTTTTGGGAATTCATGGTCAAGAATCCTCATTTTTAGGAAATTATGCCTAATCCTTGAGTTAAAAATGCAAGAAAGAACTATTTGGACTTGTATTAAAGGAAGGACAATCACTGGTATATATCAACATTCAGATGGGAAAATGCTTTCAAACGTTTCTTTTTCAACTGCTAAATGTAACACAGCGCCCTAAACTCAATGAAATTAGAGATCTGATCTTTTGTTGTATGGAATCATCCACGTTTTATTGGTTAATGTTAAAAAGAAACCCACATTTCCATAGACATTTAGAAAAAGGGTCAAATTTGACCCGAAGTCAACACAAGGGTTAAAGCTGCTCGGAGCTGAGACACATCATCAAACCAACGCTACGTGTATTAAAATCCTAGGATTTATTGATTGTTCCCAAAACTAAAAGTGAACTGATAATTGATCTTTACCAAAGAATTCTAATTTGTAGCTGATTTAACAATAACCGGTGTACATCCTAGAGGTTTTTCTCTTCATAAAACGGCTCGGTGACCCTAAATCAACCTGTTTGGTCCTTAAATCTAAAGCTACATGAGACTCGAAGGAAACCTGCTAAATGTCCTGAAAGAAACCTGTGTGGTCGATTTCATCATTTTAACATTTAAGTCCAGACAAAAACCTATATTGAGTAGATTGCATTTAATTTTGGGGGGTTTAGGATGCTTCTGATTTATACATCAAACTATATTCCCCCATGACTGTAGTGTTTAAACAACAATTTAATCAGGACAGACTTTGTTGCAAATATGCAAAGATTTATTGTACATGAAAAGACAGCTGATAGCAATAGAGAAGACATTATATTATATTATTATTATATATTTACCCATAACTGGGGCAGTGGTTGTCGGCCATCAGGGCGTTTTCCGAGATCCTGTTCAACTTAGCCTGGAACCACAAGGGACCAGTTCCCATGTGTGCCACGGGGAGGCGTGTACCAGGTCTTGGCAGTGGAGAGGCTATGTACCGGCGGAGGAGGCGACACACACCCGGCTCCTCTTTCAGCCCCTAAAAACAAAGGGCTGTCCGGTGGCAATAGCTGGAAGCAGCTTGTAGCATTTAGCATGCTACATGCTACATGCTGTATGTAGCATGCTGCATTTAGCATGTAGCATGCACTAACTACAAGCACTAATACTCCAACACTACTGCACAGACGCATCACACACCCTGCAAGCTAACACACACACACACACACACACGCAGGCACATGGACACATACATACACACACACACACACACACACACACACTCACCAACACATAAACACATGCAGGCACACAAAGATTACACACATGCACGCACACACAAAAACACACACGCACACACAAACACACACACACACACACACAGGCACACGGACAAACACACACACCCTTACAACAGACACACACATGGACACACGCAGGCACAAAAACACACACACACACACACACAGACACACACCCACACACAATACATAAACACATGCAGGCACACACCCACACACACAAACACTTATAAAACAGACAAACAGACACACATACACATAAACACACGGACGCACACACGCACACACGCAGGCACACGGACACACACACAAACGTACACACTTACAAACAGACACACAGAAGCACACACACACAAGCAGGCACAGAAACACGCACACACCCTTACAAAAAGACAAACACGCATAGACAAACACAGGCACAAACAAAAACACACATACACACACAGACACATAAACACATGCACACACACACACACACACACACACTTACAAAGAGACACACACACACACACAGACACATAAACACACACACACACACACACACGCACACACACACTCAAGTAGAAGTACACATCTTCCCAGGCAGAAGCTCCCTGTACCACTTCTTCCTCTTCTGCTTTTTCATCACCTGGCTCTGCAGATCCTCCAGCTGGGACCTCATGGAGGTCTCGGTCCTCTCCCACTCCTGCTCCTTCTCCTGCTGAGTCAGCTTCCGGCTTTCTGTGGCCTGAAGGAGGGATGACTTGTCCTCCTGCCACTCATTGAGATGACTCTCTAGCTGCTGTTCAAACCTTTTCTCAAGAGCAGCCATGAGGTCCTTGTGGTTCTGGTCCTGCATCTCCAGCTGGGCTCTGTGTGAAGCCTGGGATCTTTCCAGTGTTGTCCATCCCTCCTCCTGTTCTCGGAGAGCTTCCTCCATCTGGCTCAGTTTGTCCTTCAGCTCCTGAGCTTGAGCCCTCTCCATCTCCAGAAGGCTCTCCAAAGTCACGTTGTTGGTCCTACTTACCGTGAGCCTCTGTCTCTTCTTACAGAGCTCCATCTTCTGAGTCCCCACTTCCTTTTTCAATCCAAATGGTTGTTGGTTCCATCTTTGATTCCATTGTTGCTATGGGATCCCAGTTTGTTTATGTTTGAATATACATTATGAATGTAATGATTTCTGATAATAAAATATGACAAAGATGTAAAAAATAATATGGAAAGGAAAAAAATGGATGTTACACAAGCATGCACCATCTGGGACGCCATTTTCTCCAATAACCACGTGTACTATTTACGATGTGCATTTACTACAATAACACATTTTTTACTTGTATTAAAACTGTAATTGTAACATTGTAACTGGACATTTTATGTTGAAGTTTCCCCTGGGGAAGTCTAAACACACATGTTCAACTTAGAGTTAAATTTATAGTGAATGTCATGTTTGCTGAAGGCAAGAGAGTGAAACCGCTCCCTCGTGATTAGTAAAAGCATTCTGCCCTTCGATTAGTCTTCATTTTAGTGATGACAAGAACAGCTTGACACAAAATATTAAAACCTGATGTCATGTATGAATTCATCACGTTACAGAGTTGGCGTTTCCCTACAACACACTACACAGTGCCTGCAATATGTAATACTGACAGCTAGTGTTTAAAATAGACACTGCAGTACAAATTCAAAATACTGGAGAGAGTCGTCCCCCCCGCCCCTCCTCCCCAGACTCCAAGCTCACGGAGGTTGCCAGGCTGAGACGGCAGCCTCCACACCAATGTTGCCAGACGTCTGGTTGTGTCCCACATAGCCAGACATTCCTCCACATCACAGCGGAATCCATCTCCGTTGATCCTGTTGGTTTGTTGGCTTCTTTCACAGCTGTACTAACGTTACAGCTGTAGCGAGCTGGGCTTGGGGTTTTACAGGTTAATATCTGGCAACCCGGCCTGGCTGTCACACTGGCCAGTTGATACCCACACACAGGCCCAAAGGAGGAAATACTGGTGTTAGCAATGATGACAGAATCTACTTAATCTACTTTAAATATAGTACATATTAGACCTTTAAGCAGTAAACTACTATAAAATCCACTTACTCTCACACACCACAGTAACTCTGACAGAACAAATTAAACCAGGTTTCATTGTTTACTGTCAAACTGGGAAAACATCAAATACAATTGAATTAAGAAGGCTAGTTTAACATAACTGTTGTGTGCATGGGATATTTTCATATGTTATATTGGTTAATTAGGCCTTCTTATTAGCTACAGGGCCCGACAGTGGAATGTAACACAAGGTATTACAAAAGGATACAAAGATGTTGCAAGACATTCAGAGAAGTGCACTGGATGAAGAGGAGGAGGGAAGAAGAAGAAGAAGGCAGAAAGGAAGAGACCGCAGAAAAAGATGAAGAAAGAAGGAAAGGAGAAGAGAGAAAGGAAGAGGAGGCTGCAGATTCAGAGAGGGATCGGGAGGAGGAAGATGAAGATGACAGGGAGGAAGAGGAGGCTACAGATTCTGAGAGAGGGACAGAGGTAGAGAGGGATCGGGAGGAGGAAGATGAAGATGACAGGGAGGAAGAGGAGGCTACAGATTCTGAGAGGTACAGAGGTAGAGAGGGATCGGGAGGAGGAAGATGAAGATGACAGGGAGGAAGAGGAGGCTACAGATTCTGAGAGGGACAGAGGTAGAGAGGGATCAGGAGGAGGAAGATGAAGATGAAGATGACAGGGAGGAAGATGAGGCTGTTTCTATTCTGCTGACTATGTTGTAGGGTCAGATATGTAAAGATGTATCTAGATTATAATAACCACGTAAGCCATTATCATATGGGGGTTTCGGACCTTTGCCCCCCCCTCCCCATGTCAAATCTTGTAGACGTGCCACTGGTCGGCTCCAATCTGAAATCTTCTCTCCAGGCAGCTTGCGTTTTATAATTATTAAGTACCTCATTTAATGTGTCCTTTTACTAAACTGTCTACAAAGGCCTATTCACTCTTTTACCTTCTAGCAATATAAAACAGAAAGAAAATAAGTAAAATGACGTAACATTGAATCATTGTCCCCTAATTAACCCCGCAAAGGAGGAGAGCAACTATTCTGAATCCAAATGTTCTTGGTCTTTCACTATAAAAATATTAATATCGTACCATCTCTGCAGCTGTTGTAATTCATGCAGTACATTCAGCCTTAGAACTATCTCCATGTCATCAAATAGAGACTTGGGTAATAGTTCGATGTTGTAAGGAGAATGAAATATGAATCTTTGTTGTTGCTGTTTTCTTTTAAAGCGGGTCCTTTCAAAATACTCAAGCTTAGGAATTGTTTTCATTGAGTTTAGGCTAATCTATGTCTTTTGGGCGATGTGCTTTTCCTTACACGTTTCTGTCTTGATGATTGTGATTGGTTTAAAGAAATGGGAGAAAAATGTTGACTTATATAGATGGAACTGCAAATAATGAATTTTGACAGAATGCCATGTAATGTTGTGCAGATATAGATGTTATGTCCTATTATTGTTTACTATAATTATTATGTTATTCCTATGTTCCAGAGGAAGAAGACCAGAAGGCTCCTGGCCCGGACGAAGTGTCACCTTCCTGCCTGAAGATCTGTGCAGACCAGCTGGCCCCCCATCTTCACTCAGATCTTCAACAGATCTCTGGAGCTTTCTGAAGTTCCCCTCCTGCATCAAACGCTCCACAATCATCCCAGTCCTCAAAAAACCCTCCATCTCCGGACTAAATGACTACAGGCCTGTCGCCCTGACATCTGTAGACATGAAGTCCTTTGAAAAGACTGGTGTTAGCTCAACCTGCCTAAGGAGCTGCTGGTCCACTTCTACAGTCTGTCCTCTGCACGTCCATCACTGTCTGTCTTGGATCTGCCCCCAGAAAGGACATTGTTTGGTTGTTTTGTAAGCGTAAGTGCATTGTGAGCAGCGATGTTCCAAAGTCCTCATACCTGGCAAATAAAGCTGATTCTGATTCAATGTCCACTGTGAATAGTCGTGATTCTTTAGGCATTAGTTTAAAACAAGCCACACACACATGCATGCACCCAAGGCCGATTTTATTGGCTGTTTACACACACGCATTGATTGGTAGAGCACTGACACGTTGGGCGTGTCGAGGCCACCTCATTACCTCGCCAGTAATGAACTCTGCTGTCATCCAGCATGGAGCATTGAGCGTGCTGCGACTGAGCTGGCCGCACAGCTAATCAATTGGAGTTCATCCCAGCACATTGCCCACGGCTGGACTCTCGCAGGGTGTCCCTCCCCCCCCCCCAATCCTGCTGCTCATTATAGTGACAGCCGATAGGAGGGAGACAGAGCGAGAGAGACACAATCCTGTCTGTTCCCTGGATAATTTAGGAAAGGTTATGGAATAGATGTCTGGCCGTCACTCTCGGGCTCTAAATCCCCGCTGCATGAGCGCATTCCAGAAACATCTGATTATAGCCACTGTGGCTGCATTTAAAAATCAGATGACAGCCTTCTGTGCTCAGCATGCTAATCTGGCCAGTCTGTCCTTCTGGTCTGTACTTGTTTTCCTGCTGTCAGCAGTCAAAGCCATTCAATGTTCCAATTCAAAGTCCCAGGTCACCAGGCCAGGTATGCTCCCAGTAAGTTAGTGGTCTTCCTCCACCCTGGGTGGATTCTTGGTCATAAACTAGCACCAATGGCATAGAATTTGGGCCAGGTTCAAAACTGTTAAAATTCTCATTTGCGATATTTTTGTGTCATAAATTAATTAATATTTTTTTCATACGTTTTGCAGTCACATTTATAGAAATAATGCTTTTTGAAAATGTTGCTCTGATGTGTTCAAAGTCAATGTCCACCCCTGATAAGGCGATTGATCATTTATTGGTGGCTGTGATGTGTCTGTACCAACATATGACATACATCACTTTTGGAAAATGAATGGTGGTCTAAGTTGAAATCTTTGTTGTTGCCAAACTGATTGTCTTAGTTAAAGGAGAATTCCAGTCAAATTCAACACGTAGCTCTGTTGTCTGTAAATGTGCAGTGCTGCCCATACCAAGTTATCCTCCTGGTAGAGTTACTACCCAACAGGCTTAAACAGGCCAAGTTTTAATTAGTTTTTAAACTCTTAACATGTTGAAAATTTGAGATGAGCCGGATTCTCGGCTGAAACGAGTGTCCGGTATGGATTAAGCACTTTTGCCGAATACAAGTGTTATACGAATATCTGTGCTTGGATTAAATAAAAATCCTCATTGGGTAGTGGACCGTGTCTGTGTTGTGTGATAGGCTAGTCACAGCGCCAGTCAGAGCGCCCCTCCCCTACACTATTCTGTGATAGGCTAGTCACAGCACGCCTCCCCTACTAACTTCTAGGGTTTCTTCAGCTTCAGGTTGTTTTTTTGCTTCT
>NW_023265587.1:852624-855444 GCF_013103735.1 Etheostoma cragini
ACAACACCATTGATCTGAAGCTCAATGCTGATGCTGTCATGTAAATAGTTTTCTAATCAGCAATAAATATAACAATTTGTGATCATCCCATATCAACTGTATGCTTAATATAACGTACCGGTTGAAGCCCCGCTCATTACAAGACAACCCGACCCACTTCCGGGTTAAATCCTGTCCACTTCCGGGTTAGGCCCCGCCCAGTCCGAGTACAAATACAGATATTTCATGTGGTAAACAAATCCAGATCCAGAGACAGATAATGCTGAACCTATTGAAAATTTTATTTTAAGTGCCCCCACCCCCCCGTGCAGTCATTCCTTCAGAGTGAACACAGTGATCTGACTGCTGGAGATCCATACCTCTGTTTATTTCCTGTTTTCCGGTGAGGTCCACACTAGTACAATCCAATGTTCCAAAATGTATTTTTTACCCCAAAAAACCGTTTTCCGTTATTTCCTTAGTAATGATTATATAGAAACAGGCTGTAACCTGACACCACAGGAGAGCTGCAGTTCAAGAGTTCAAGAGCTATCGCGCATGCGCACAGGTAACTAAGCAACAGTGGGCTCTTGAACGTTTGACCTGCTGCAGCCGGCCGCTCCGAGTCTAAAGACGAATGAGCTTGTTTTTGCTTTTTTAATGAAGCCCTTTTGGGTTTTTTCCCTGTGTGTTCTCTTCCCTGGCTTGGCTCCTGGCCACATGAAGAAAAAGCAACACAAGCACATATGCTGTGAATTGTCTCAACGCTTTGAAGGTTCGAGGGCAGCTATGAGATTAGGATTGCTGTTGTTTACTACCAAACTTGAGCAGAAAGGCCTTTGGCAGATATATCCCATTGTGTCTCCACTTACAGTTTTGTTTGACTGTGCCCAAAGTGATGTTCTCTAAAGTCCATTTTAGTGCTGCAGGCGACAACACTCCTGCTGCTCTAACAAAGCCGCCAGATCTTTAGCTGTGCGGTATAATCTTTCATGTTGTGGTACTGCAGACTCCCCATCAGGTCACGGAAGGCAACAAGTAAAATGCTAACTTTTCCCTGTGGTGGAACATGTTGTAAACTGATCAAATGGCATGAATAGTTCATTACTGATCAACAGGTTGGATCGTATTAAACACTTAAAATAGGTACGCTGTAAACAAGGCCGCTTTAGAGGGGTTTCTAAATTTCCTTTTAAGCTGGTCCAAGCCTTGGGAAGCTAAGTTTATAACATTACATCACATCACATGGTATTCAACTGACGCTTTTATCCAATTCTTCTTCTAATGAGATTCAACCATGAAGGTACAAACTCTGGACATCATCCTTCAAATAAACCAAACTACAAAAATAGATTCATGAGAAAAGAAAAGGCTTGCACCCAGGAAACAGGTGTTTGTGTCCTGGGTGTAGGCCTGAACCATTCCAAAAATATGAATCATGTGTTTTTAGCTCAGACTTGATATCTTCAATCTCATTGCACAGGTACTTCACTTGGGTATAATGACAATAAAGGCATTCTATACTATTCTATATCACAATTCTCAGCCACAATGGTTTTCTCACAAAGTTTAATATTGATTGCACACATGAACCATGACAAAACAAATCGGCAGAATCAGAACAAATATTTCTTTGTGACCTATAGCACATCGCTCATCACTACATCACTACTACAAGCCTGTAAATAGAGGTTTCAGTGAAGTGAAGGGGGATCATTAAAACCTATTACAGTTTAATACAGTTTAAAACTGTCATACAAACCATGATACCATAAAATACATATTACTAAATTGGATTTTCCAAAACAATTCCAGTATTTTAGAAGTTAGCTAAGCACCATCCATTTAAATACATGGGTTTTAAACAGGTTCACTACTTATTATTTATATAAACTGCTTTTAGCTGCAGTTTTCCTATTACGTTCTTACTCCACTGGGAAAGCCAGACCCTGTATACATCCATATTATAGACCCTTCACATGGTGTGAAAAAACACTGGTACATGCCCAGTGTGTCCTTCAGGCACATAGGCCCATTCAAATGGCAATTAAAAGGAGAGAAGGCACAAATTCTGCTTTAGTGTTACTATATGATACAGAAACCTTAAGCATATAAATTGCTGCTTTTAGAAAATCTGGGTTTTTGCTGACTCTCACACCTTTGTCTCATTCTCTGGAGATTTACCCCCCCCCCCTTCCCAACCTGAATTGAATTAGTCCCAAGAGCTATCACCTTAAATCAAGAAGGGAGACTACAGTGCAATTTGCCCATAAATAACCCAAACTGCAGTAGTTCTGAGCAGAGGCTTGTGTGGGGAACACTGTGGGCTGAAAGAGACAGCAAAGCATTCAGGCTCCAGTCTGCTGCAGTCTACTGGAACAACAATACTTTTTACTGTACTGAGCCAAACACCTGCAGCATCAACAAAGCAACAAAAGGTCATGTGTTCTATAGCTGGGAAGCAGCTCGGGCCCTATATGCACTGACTTGAGCAGGTGTGGTTGAAAAATATCTATAGTATTATGTTAAACTCTTGTGTTCTAATAAAAAGATCCCATGGCATGAAAATGTAACTTTATGAGGTTTTTAACATTAATATGAGTCCTCCCAGCCTGCCTTTGGCTCCCCAGTTGCTAGAAATGAATATAGGTGTAAACCGAGCCCTGGGTATCCTGCTCTGTCTTTGAGAAAATTAAAGCTCAGATGGTCCGATCTGGTATTGTGCCCCTAATGAGGTCATAAGGGGCAAGGTTAACTCCCCTTTCTCTGATTTGCCCGCTCTGAGAATTTGCCCCCCCCATAAGTGAGAGACATCATGACTTTCAAACGAGCAAAGTGTCA
>NW_023265587.1:855544-858613 GCF_013103735.1 Etheostoma cragini
GATACAGTATTAGGGACCACTAAGGTCTATATAAAGAGACTTCAGATACAGTATTAGGGACCACTAAGGTCTATACAACAGCATCCAAAGAGCATCGTGATCTTGATAATTGTGATTCCAATGTTGACCAAAATAGTGGTGATTAGGATTTTTCTCATAATCGGGCAGCCCTAGTTGATGCTCTGAATATGGGGTGTGACATCATGATTGACAGGTGTGTTTGTGAGTCAGTTGAGGTGGTGTGTGGGCGGGACTACTCCAGAGACACCTGGCTACACTCTTCTCTGTTCTGTAGCTTTGGGTACCTTCTAGCTTGGGGAGGGCTGGGTCGCACATGTTTGCCAAATAGAACTTGTTACTTTGTCAGAGCTTTCTTCATAAAACGTGTTGGACATCACATTTTTGCATACAGTTTTATTAATTTACTTCAGTAAGCTACAGGAAAGGGTCTTTCAAATCATGAAATATGTCATTGTACGCAGCCCTTCTGAAAATGCACTTCTGAACGCGTCTCTGTCCCCAGAACATTTCAAGTCAAACTGACGCCCATGAAGACATGTCCTCCTTTTTTGTATACAGTCTGTGGTCAGAACCAGAAGGGCTGGGATGAGCAAGAGGCAGGGACCATATCGGAGTGCAAGACACTGAAATACCTCCTAATCCAGGCTAAAAGGCCCCCAATCATAACCCCCCTCACGTTTAAATATCACAAAGATGACACAAAGATGTGAAACTAGGAAAAAAAATGTTGAAAGACTGAAGTGTTGTATGGCATTACACCCAATAGCTATGGGAACACTAGGGTTTACATGACACTAAACCAAGTTTTCATTCACTGTGTTACACATAGGAGTCTGCTTGTAGCCAAAACCTTCATTATAACAACACAATAACTGAGAATGATGAGAAGGACCAACTAAAAATGACATGTTCATGCTCATAAACCGAGCTACCCGTGGCTTTGTGAGTAAGTTGTTGTGTTTTCTTTAGAAAAGTCCAATGGCAAATGTCTGATTATAGTACACCAACTGACCAGGAACAAGAACTGATCCCTGTGAAGAACCTTGTGTTGCAGTAGTAGAAATAAAGGGAAAGGACGAGGTTTTTAACTTGGCCCGGAGGTAGGCACTGTTACAACAAGCGTCATTAGCAGCCAATTAGACGACAGCACAGAACAAGATTTATGAGTCGGTCCACGAGCCCAGGGCTGCTCTACTGATGACCTACACAGTTCAAGGTGCATCTGGCTGCTCCTTAAGTTAACTACACTGCTCATCATACACTGTCCCCCTTGCCATCAAGTTTACGGACCCTGAAATAAAGTTAGTTGATGAGGCCAGTTCCTCTATATGTGGAATAATCAGTGGGCACTCAGAGGAGAACAGAATTTTAATACATGCTTTTGACAGCCTGCTCCTTGAGGTTGAATGTAAATGACCTGCAAGTGTTCCTATCTGTCAACAAGCATTAGCTTGTCAAGCTGCTTGCCACTCTGAGCCGCCCTGAATCATCAAGTGACCTGCAGTTAAGTTACATGCTTTATTATAGATGGAACATGCATCACTTATACAGTCTAGAGCTGTCAGTCGTTTCCAATTATATATATATATATTTTTAATATTCAAATTTTGGAATATTTAATGCTCAAATGCATCCTGTTATTAATATGTATTATGCATTGTCAATGCAGCAGTAGCTCAGTCCGTAGGGAGTAGGGTCGCTGGTTCAAGTCTACACACGGACACGGCACCTGGCACTGTCAAGGGCACCAAACCCCCAACTGCTCAGGGCGCCTTTCCATGGGCAGCCCCCCCACTCTGGCATCTCTCCATTAGTTCATGTATAGGACCTGAGCACGTGTGTGTACTTCAGGCCTGTGTGTAATAACAACAGAGTGTAAGTTGTAATTTCCCCTTGTGGGACTATTAAAGGATACATTATTATTTGAATATGGATGGGGTTGTTGTTGTTACACGTTCTGTCCACTAGAGGGACATCTATTATTAACCTGGCCTTGAAGGGGACCTGTTGTGATGGGGGCGGAAGGAGGACCCAAACGCAGTGTAGCAGGTAGGAAGGCAAAAGGGGTTTATTGGGGAAAACACTGCAGCAACAGATTCCAAAAACATCAAAACACAAGGAGCCAGGGAAAAACCAAAAACCGAAGCACAAGGTCTGGAAACTCACAGGGGTAGGTAAACTGGCATAAATATCACGGGGAAGTCCTACTGGGGCTGGAACAGCGAAGAGGTGACGACACGCTGGAGAACAAAAGGATCTAACAAGAGGCAAAGGAAACACTGGGGTTAAATACATGAGGTAATGAGGTGATAGGGAACAGATGAGACATCAGGTGAATCACATTAGGGCGGGGCTGGGCAATCAGACAAACAAAGTAAATCTGGGCGTTTCTCAATACCAAGTAAGCAAAGAACGGACTTGTGTTCTTGGGGAGACCGTACTTGCTAGCTGTACCTGGAAGACTGTACTCGCGAGTTCAGAAGCACACAAAACACTGTTGACGGTTTTGAGACGAAGCGTTCTTCCTGTTATTGCGCAACACCCCCAGCATAGAGGGGCTGCCACTTTATAGTTAGCTTTGATGTGTGTGTTCATAATAAAGCATGGACGATCACCTTTCACACCGCCTCGTTGTTTTGTTACGTTTTCATCTAACGTGCTATTAAGTATCACGGGCCAATAACTGTATAAATAACGACACAACGGCGAGAAGAAAACCTTGTAACATATTTCGGGATTCACTTTTAATTGAAATCAGAAAAGAAACGTTAAAATAGGTATCAAAATTATGGATGGACTGGGTAACGTTAGCCACTGCCGTCGGTATACTTTACCGAGAAGCAGAAGAGGAGCCTGGGAGGGAGGAGAGCCAGGAGGAGGATAGAGGAGGAGGATAGAGGAGGAGGATAGAGGAGGATAGAGGAGGAGGATAGAGGAGGAGGATAGAGGAGGAGGATAGAGGAGGAGGGTATATATAACAACAGCGGTAAAAATAGTTTTAAATATCTTACAATTGTGGACCTGGCTTTCCTCTTCCATTGTTGCTGC
>NW_023265587.1:858713-870309 GCF_013103735.1 Etheostoma cragini
TGGCCACCAAACATGACGTTTCACAAGAACACAAGAACACAAGTCCATAGAAGAACACATATTGAGAAACGCCCCTAGACTAGACAAGACAGGACAAGACAGGAAGCTGACTACCAAAATAAAGCAGAAAGCACGACAAACACATGGAAACATAAGGCAGAATCTATGACACCAGACTAGGGAGAAAACCGGGACAAAAACACAGGGAAGGCCAAATGGGAAAATAACCCCAAACAAAAACCCCAACCCACAACAGGGACCTACATTATGGTGCATTCCAAGATACTTTGTTTGCATTAATATTCCACCACGAGCACACAAATCAACAGAGCTCTCTGTACGGAAACATTATCTAACAGGTATATTGTTCTGATCTCTAATTCTAACATGGCTTGGTTAGCACAAAGGCGTCATGTCAGAAAGCACAGACAAAACGGTTTGTCATAAATTAAGTAACAATAGTGTTAGCTACTACTTATAAGCATCCTAGCTCTCTCAGATTATCACGCTGCTGAGGATACAGCTACTTGAAGGTAATATAGGAAGTTGTAGCTAACTCAGACAGCTGTAGGGCAGCTACCATTAACTTTAGCTGTCTCCATGAAGCTAAGCTAACGTTACTATAACACCTGGGAAACAAGAATGACTAACTAATGTTAACATAAGCCTTTTGGCTCACGTTAAAACTATTTCCCTTCCTTCTTCCACTAACGTTAGCTCAGTGATGTTGGTTCGTAACGGTATCTTAGGCCCCACAATGCCTTGCGTTTCCTGCTAACTTATTGTTCATAAGACGTGACATGGGTGACACAAATGCGGGTAGGCCAAGGCAAGAAAAGAGATTAGCTAACATCAGCCAACTAAAAAAGTTACATTTGAATAGTTCAAATAGTGTTGATGTTGTACTATTTAAATCATATTCATCGTTCGGTATTTGTTCCGTGTTTCTGTTTGGATCGTGTATTATTCTGCTGACGGATGGTTTACGGCTCTGTTATTATTTCCTGTTATGATTATGTATTGGTTCTGTTTTCTGTTGTAGACCATGTTTCCTCCCTGGTCTTGTCTAGTTATACTTCCTGTCTTGTATTTTCCCGTGAGTGTCTGCGTGTTCTGTTTCCTGTTTTATTTTGATAGTCTGGTTTCACCTGTTGTACCACCTGTATATTGTCTTGTGTCAGATCATTTCGTGTTGCTTCCTGTTGTGTGTCCCAGTCTGCTCTTGCCAGTTTCTGTACTTCCTGTATTTTCCTGTTTTGGTACTTTGGTACTCTCAGGACTTCCTTGGTTCATGACTATCTTGTTTTTTTGGTCTAATACATCCTCAAGTCTAAGTGTCTCCTGCCTGCTCTCTGCGATTGGGTCCTGTTATTCCCTGACCTCTTAGACAGAAAACTAACTAATGGCACTGTCCTTGAGAAATCTTTCTCCCCTCAACCAAGTGGCTGTGTTAGTTAGAAACTACTTTAGAAGATATAAAAGATGTGGACATTCATTTTTATTGCGGTTATTATGAAGGTTAGTATTTCTTCACTTATGTGTGCTACAGCAGCTGTAGCCATTAGCATCCACAAGACTCACCCTTCCACCCGCATAGTAGAAGTACAGATAGTTATGTTCGGAAATACTCTGGTAAAACTTCTTTACTCAAGACAAAGTAACAAAGTACAGGCTTGGAAATGTACTTATAAAAGTAATAGTGGCCTTGCTAATGACAACCATTTGTTATACAAAGCTACCTGGACCACATGAATGTTACTAGAGACCTGAGAAACTTCAGAGGACATGGAGAGGCTCTTTATTCTTTATTCTTTATATGCAGTTATATGCATATACATATGCAGCAAAATTTTAAAGGCTGTCTGCCACAGGCCTACAACATCCCATATGTGATTATTAAGACAGAGACTGGGACCCCGGGGTAATATGATTGTGAATGAAGAGCACGACATGAATTCAGATGGGATTCTGGGAGAATTCTCTGTGTAGTCCCATCCACGGCGGAGGTTTAACTGGGTCCTTGTTGGATCTTGCGGACCAACTTGGGCAGACGTTTGGGCGTCGCCCTAGCAACTTGCGGTATTTGTTCCAATAATATGTTGCCACATTGATAGTGACCAGAAAGAGTATAGCATGTTTAGTGTATATTTGTATATAGTTTGTTGATCACACACGGTGATGGGCGTAGGTGATGTCATCTCATTGGGTGTCTTAAACAGCTACGCCATTAATATTTAGCGTATTGTATTGCAGGATCCAAGTTATGTCAGATAGCCACATTGATTATTCCTCCAGAAATGCATGAGCAAAGATCCATCATTTTTCCAATAAGCATTAAATATTCAAAGTGTCAGGAAGGGATTCAGCTTCACTCCACCCTGAAAACAATCATCAACAATCACAAGAACGATCATGATTCTGAAATGGAAGATTACTGTGTTTACCAAAAAATGACCTAATATAAGGCCTGAAAGTAATAAGAATCTGCCTAAATACATCAAAATATGTGAGAGAATTAGCTCTTTGAAATCCTTTAAAACCTCTAAAACAGTGTTTGTAGACCTTGGCTGAACAGTGCATAATGTGTGGTCATATGGACGATGCTAATTATGTTAATTATGCAAATTGCTCACCCTATGCAAATTAGCATCCAACAGTTTATGTATACTGGGGACCCGCACTTCACATATCTGTAGTAAAACTTTAAAGCCCGAATATTCCCCGGGCGCGTCCACGCTGCGTTCCAAAGGCGCAGCAACTCCTGCAAGCAATCGAGTCAATGCTTGATATTCGAGCACCTGGGAAGCTTCACAGGATAACTAAACAAATCAACTAAAACCAATGACAGTCAGCAGCTTATAAATGAGCTTAAATGTATCTGGTATGCTTTAAATGGTCAGTAGTAATTGCACCTCTTAGCATGTTGCCTGAAGCATATTGAGATGATTTACAATTAAACAATGTTTTTTTCTACAACAACAGCTGGTCGTCTTAGCCACGGGGCTGTTTTGTAGCTTGCATTGAGCCCTCTCCAGTCCCCCCCACTCAGTGCTGCTCCATCCCATAATGAAGTGATTGATCTGTGCATACAAGCACAGCAGAAGATACAAAGACGGTGTCAATCCAGCTGAAAGAGGGCAAAAGAAGAACAAATTGTTTGCCTCTTAACTTTGTCTGATGGAGAAACATGTGGAGCAGCCTCCACAGACCCCAGGCTAATTCCTGAAAACTCCTGCTATAAGATCCGCTGCTGTTTGTCATGTTCCACTGTGAAAGCCCTGACCTTGGGGAAGGTGTCTAATTACTGGCTTCACGGCAGGAGGGACGCTGCTGGGTGCCGGAGACGAGATTCAGTCATCACGCCCAGGAGGGAGGGAGGGAGGGAGGGTGTGTGTGTGTGTATGTGTTTGTGTGTGTGTGTGTGTGTGTGCGTATATGAGTGAGTAAGCAAGCGAGAGGAAGGCCGTTTATTCCTACCCTCTTTTTGGACCCACAAGAAGGTTTCATTAATGATATAGACCACCCACAGGAAGCTAAAGGTTTGTTCACGTTAGTTGTAGCACTGCTCCCTCTCTCTATCCATTCTCTAGCTCGCTCAACCGCTTTGTTGTATCTACCAGCACTCCACGTGGCCCTCTTGGATACTGTAGCAGTAGCTGTTGTCATAGCAACAAAAGACGCTCTCGGCTGCTCACTGCCAGGAGGCTCTAACTCGTACACGCTGCTCCATCCCTCAGTGAACATCTTCTGTGAAGAAGCTCCAACATCTGGGACTTGAAATCCAGCTGCACAACAGCATTAAATTCAGGAGAAAACATATGAATTCAATCATTTCTTGCTTTTCAAAAGGTCCCCGTTGGCAGTACTAAGCATTTGGATTTTGAAGTTTCCCACCAGCACACGTGAAGGATTTGCCTCCTGGTGGTGAAGCATTGATTATTAATCCTGTCACCCTCCTGCTGATGTGGTTGTGGGTCAGTAAATATCTTACCGATGCTGCTTTCAGCCGTTTGATCTCTGAAATCAGACTGCTGGGGTGCATGTTTGCCCCCTCAGCAGAGGGAGAGCCAGAGAGACAGCTTTCTCAGTAAACTAGCCAACAGAGTCAGTGTGCCTTTCTTTGCAGTTTAGCCCAGAGCGTCTATCCAAACACATTACATTCTCCCATGTCAGCGGCGGCCAGCCCGCCCGCGTCGGCCCTGTACAGTCTGACTGTTTGTTATGGTGCCCTCACCCTGGGCATCATGCAGACAAGCCACTCTGGATGTGTGAGTGTGTGTCAGTGTGTGTGTGTGTGTGTGTCTCTCTTTAGGGTGACTCAGACTCTCTGACTGCTTGACCAGCAGACCTCACGGCCTGTTCCCACACAGTTGTGTTCTAAACCAGAGCAGTCCAACATCACAAACCTCATGAACCATATTTTTTTGGTAGAAGGGACATTTCTTTAGTACATAGCAAATATAATATCTGCTAGTAAGTGTTGTAGAGTCCTAGAAAAGAAAGAGACCCAATAGTCATGACATGCACACTGCTCATTCTCTGTGTAAGAAAGGAAGTGGAGCCGCCATTTTGTTCAATGACTCATTCATTCAAATACGTTATGGACATTTAGCTTCTTTTGAATATGTGGCTCTTCAGTTATGGTCCTCCCCTCAAGCGATATTTCTAAATATCTCCAGACCACCTAAGTATTGTGCAACTTTCATTGATGACTTTACTGAACTGCTGTCTATAATCTGCATTAACTTTGTTTGTGTAATCATTGCGGGGGATTTTAACATTCATGTTGACCCCCCAGGACAGGGGGACCAGACAACTGGGTTGTGATTCTGAGAACTATGGACCATGGAGCAAACGGTATCTAGCCCGTAACACTCACCTTTGCTTTGATTGTGAAGACATTGCTGTTTTTCACCTCCCATACGACAGCGTTATTAACCCATGCAGTCTTGAAAAAAGACCTAGCTATCTGTACTTTTGTAGGCTTTCATTTTGTGTGCAGTGTAAAGTGAGAGATTCTCTGTGAGATAGATGTAGACATCTCCAAACTCCAAGTGGGAATCTCTGGGAGAGACTTTGCTTCAAAGCAGTGAAAACATCAGTGGGTGCTGTGCATGGATCACAAGCTCCGAGTACGTTAATCTTTTCATGATATCTCATTTTAACATTTGGTGACATATGGTCTAAATGGTTAAAGGGTTAGAGTGGACAGTTTCCCTGCTCCTCATATCTGGAACAAACCCCCAGAAACCTGCAGGTCCGCTGCTACTCTCAGTTCTACTAAATCAAGGCTGAAGACCTTCTTTGATGTTGCCTTTCTTCAAATGGTTGTTCATTGCTTTATTGTTTCATTTCTTATACTTATACCAAGAATAGCAGTGTTGTGTCCAGTTACTGAGGGGGTTGATTCCATCAGTTTTGGCCCATGTTGAAGGAAGGAAGGAAGTAAATGTTGTGCAGAAAAGTGTGCTCTTATTCTGAACACAACTGTATAGCTGGACTGACACACACATATTTTAAGGAAGATAGTCAGTCATCATCCCTCTCCCATTCCATATTCGTCTACTGAACAAACATGACGAAGCTGACGGGCAGGAGCATGTAATTCAAGTCCCTCTGTTTCTCTCACACACACACACACACACACTCCTCTGCAAGCATACTGTCTCTGGTAGATATCAGGCTGGTAGTCGCTTTCATTGGCATGGTAATGATATAGAATCTTTACACTTCAGGTTTGTAATTAATCGGAGCTGACAGACAGGGAGCTGACAAAGGAATTCTCCAGCAAACCTTTTCAACATTCCCCTAGACTCCCTTTCTGTTTGAACCCTTCTTTGAAATCGACGTTCCACCTCAGAGCAATATATCCATTACTAGATGTGCTCCACTTGCAAACGAGTTTCAGATTATAACAACTGCACGTTGCAGTTCCTCATCACTAAATCATTCCCTCCTTCACTTTACCATATTACTGAAGGGTGAACACTTTACATAATTGCTATGATAATCATTAAGTGAAATTCCTTTGTAGTGCACCAATAAAAAGGCGATCTGCCTTAATGAGCAAGCCTACTCACAAAGGATGTCGTTAAGACAGTGAGCTTTGATGTGGAGCAAACCCTTTGGAATTTCCTCAACTTACTGAATCATACTGCTGTGAAGAGGATTTCTACTTTTCCTATACTCGTATCGTAGTATATATACTATATACTCTGCTTGTTACAGCTGCCCCAGTTCTAATGCTACATGCATTGATCAAACATGAACACATTCAACGACTACTGCTTTTTCTAGACTTTTTCGTACCAAATTAAAGGTCAAACAAACACAGGACTTTCACATGTGAGACTGATGTTTGTGTCCCGCGTGAAACCAACAAAGTCTGAGTTAGGTGGTGGGCTGCGTAATTTAACTTTCTTCCATAAAGTTCCTACGTGAGATTTAGAAGCTTGATTTAAAAAGAATGGCATTGGTGCAGCCCTCGTTCCATCTGACCCAACAGTGATGCTTGAACTGGTCTACCAGGTCAGCTAAACACTGCTCTTCAGCCTGGTTTTAAGTTACTCGCTAACAATTAAAAGTTAGTCTCGGTCTCAGATAAAGATACACTCTCAAGAAAGTGAATGCGGGAGACAGGAGAAGAAGCTCTGGCTGTCCTACACATATCTGGCCCTGGTCTTGACTTGGTCTCCCCCTGTCTTGGTTTGGGTTTGACTTGGTCTCTGACCCTCAAAGTCCTTGTCTTGACTCAGTCTTGATACACTTTGGTCTTGGTGCTGGTCTCGGTACTGCTTCTAACTGCTTGAATGCATGGACCCATCTGGAGAAAGTGAACAACAACATCAACAACTACTGTCTACGTGCCCATGACAATGCACTTGGAGTCTCTAGTTTCAGGTAGTGGAGCTCTACAGCTCCCAGGTCTGAGAGAGAGCATGTCAGTGGGAAAGTGAAGCTTTGTGTAAAAGAGCCCAAACTCAGTCACGTTCAATAAAGGTTAAGAAACACGGCAGCAGAGAAAGTATAAAGTTCCTGCTGCCTTTCATGTTAACAATAGTGTCTCCTCTCCCGGTGTCCTGTATCTGGCCTACGTCTCCTGACTCACAGAGGAGGGTCCCCCGAGGGAAACAGGAAGCTGACAGCTGCCCGCCACCATCTTCCCATCTTGTCTACATCCCTGCTACCTGATCACCCCATCATTTAAAGCTCTCCAGAAAGCATCCATTACTGGAACTCAGCCCCTTTATTTCCTCACATCAATGAACACACACACACACACACACACACACAGTATGCCATACTGATGACATCCGCTCATTCATTGATCCTACTGTTTACCATGTCTATGAAGTGAGGCGTTTCTTAGAATAATCCAAATCCTTTTTTAGAGTTAAGTCATGTGTTCCTTGGTTGGCCTGTCTCATCCCAGGAGCTAGAGGTCATTTTGTTGAGTGATGCAGCTGCTGATTGGAACACACACACTAGACCACGCGTGACACAGACACACAATGACACAGAGTGTAATGATTTCAGGGAATGCCAGCAGCGCTTCTGTACCCACCCCCCACTCCATTACCTTGTTACCCAATACCTCCCCCCCACACATGTTGCTGGAGACTGAGACATTATACTGGTGGGAAACCATTAAGACAAGCGTGAAGAACAATTTAACCCCTGGTATATTTCCTGAAGGTTACACACTGAAAAGGTGTGTACATGCATGAATCTGATCTTTCGATATTTCTTATTATTCTGTACACTTAAGACGTTTGCCACAACCAGACCTCTGTATCCCGGTCCTCATCTCTGCTTGTGGCTGGACTACTGGCTCAGAGACAGATACTAACACATCTGGATCTCCAACCGCGCTGTCGGTGGGCAAGTTGTATTGTGGGTAATTTGCACCAGGTTAGTAACAAGGAAGAATCTGTGAAATAGCCATGTAGTGTTTCAATGGTAACAGGTGAGAGTTGTTTCTCAAAAGATGGTTGAGGTTAGATAGTTAAGGTTTGGTGTTGAAATCAAATGGTTAAGTTAGAGATTATTAGGTGTGTAACAGAAATAACTTTTAAAAAGATGTTTCTCTTCTGCACGGGTCCTACCCACCGCCGGTAAACATCCCTTTACGTTTATAAAATGTACACGTTACACATGTTATAATGTTGTTGAGACACACAGAGAAAGGATACGTCTTTTGGAAGTCATGGTACATTTCTGTTGAGAGTAACAACTGACATTTCGACAAACACACAACTACCCAAAATGCAAAGAGAAACTGGGTGTGTTTGGTGGAACAGGGTTACTCTCTCTCTGCGAGTCTCTTCTTTCTACAGCCGTTTGTCAGTTTCCCAAACGGACAGTAACAGCTCTTTCCCACTTCCCACCTCCTCATTATCCCATTTTCTCCCTCACTTTGGCTTGTTCCCACTTTCCCAGAGAGAGAGAGAGAGAGAGAGAGAGAGAGAGAGAGGCAGCTGCCTCGGCTCCCTCTGTTTCCAAGAACATTCACACCTCAGAAAGAATAAAGCACGAGAAAGAGGAAAGACAGAAGACACACTCCTACTCTTCTTCTCCATCTGCTCCGCCTCCACATATTACATTCAGCTCAGAAAGTTGATCCCGGCGCCCCCCTCCTGGAATTGAGCGGCGTGTGTGTGTGTGTGTGTGTGTGTAGAGGCGTGTGTGTAAGAAGGGCAGCCTCCAAAGCACCCGCCTGTCAAACCGTTTCCATAGCAACATCTAAGAAACGTATAGCAGGTATGGGGATGTTGTGGCTCAGAGAAGCCGTTGGTCCGTGACCTCGGAGTAAATCATCGGCTGGAGGCCTGTGACGCTGGCACAGCGCCTCAGTGGAAGAGGACACAAAGAAAAAGAGTGATGCATGTCTTTTAGATTTTCTTCTAAATGACCTTTTTAATCAGCAAGTGTGTAGCTGAACGTAAAAAAACAATAATCAGGCATGTTTATATCACAAGGTCTCTGTCATGGACACACAAGTTAATGTCCCCGCTCATTTTAAATTCAGTTTAACAACTAAACAAAATACTGAGTTCATATTACTACGTTTTCCATGCTGGTTTGACCAGTATGCATCCCAACTAACCTGACTTTATGACAATTTAGTAATGGTGGGCTGCTGCTAATAAATGTATATAGAGAAAATACTAGTATGCTACATTTATTTACCATTGGCAGGGGGGACTTTCCACGAGATCATCTCTCAATGCAAATCCAACCGGCTATTAGCTACAAGCTAACTGAAATAACACCATGCCAATCTCTATGTATGGTGAAGGGGATTTGATGATGGGGGGGGATTTTAATTCCAAAGGCCAAGGGAACTTTATCAGGATGCATAGTATCCTGATCCCTGTAATAACTCTTCTTTAAAAATAAAAAGCTGCCTGCCTCTATGGGAATTTAACATGGGGGGGTGTATACTTATGCCCCCTGTATTATATGGAAAAACATTTATTTATTTTTTACAAAAATTGGTGTCCTCCAAGGTTGGATTTGTTTTAATTAAGGCATTAAGATCGATTTCCAAAAGATGATTTTTCTTCTTCCTCTTTTTAGCACGGGTGGATAAACTTATGAGCACCAGGGTAGAGAGAAAAGAGTGTGTACCTGGTCCATCAGGGGCTGAGTCTGCACAGTGTATACATCACGGGCCAAAGACGCCCCAAAACACTGACAGGTCCAGTAATTGCATTCAGTGGATCATAAAATTGCACAAATTGCATCATTCTTGCCCCGATGACAGTGGAGGAAAGGGGGTGCGGTTCAGCCTGGGTTTGACTGCACGGCGTGTTCCAATGCAGTTTCACTTAATTAAAAACCAAGGGGCACTGTGTGCATAGCAATGCGTCACCTCGGCGCCGGCCTTCACTGGAAGTGTACCGCATGAGGAGTTTCAAGAGGCTATTTACTTTTCTCTGCAATGTTTCCCCCTCCAGCCCACACCAACAGACTCCATTAATTGCCATCTGTGTAAATACGGTGGACACACTTGGATGTTTACAATACAGAATCATTTGGTCTACTGCAAGTGTTTCCTCAGAGAGAGAAGAAGAACCCTGTGTGTGTATGTGTGTGTGTGTTTAGAAGGCAGCTTACCTTGACCCACAAAGCCACCTCCATTACACACAAGGAAATCTTATAAAGGCCATTATCCCCTGAGCACAACAATCACATTCAGCATGGAATATGAATAGGATATTGATCCTTGTATTGATCAAGAAATATCCTCTCTCTCCAGATCCGAATAACATGCAAGACTGAACATCAGCAGTAACAACAGGCTGCAGCCAAGGCAGCGTCTTAGCTGAGATCCTAGCTGATAAGGCCCAGTCTTTCTCCTTACAGTACATCCTAGTCTAGTATAGTTAGTAGTTTTATCATGCACATGTGACAACACTGCTGCTTCAAAAAACTCCACCAGGACAAGGCCAAGATCTAAGATGTGGCTGGATTCTGAAAAAAAACAGACCCAATGAAAATACCAAAACCGCAGCTCTTCTACAAATCTTTATGATCACCATGCTGTGTTGATAGCATGGAAGCTACATGCATGTAATTGTGCATGGACAGAGAGAGGAGGAGTGATATGACGAAGGTTATGTAATCAACACACATGTATGCATGTAAGGTTGATAAGTACATTTTCATACAACATGTTGCTCCAGGCAAGTAAATGTCCCTCATCATGTTTCACGGGTTCCTACAGCATTAGGACTGTCAGTCAGAAGGTGCTTACTCACTGTTACTTTTCTCCTTTATTCTATTGTACGTTTGTTGAACAAAATGATTACGATGAATGGCTGTATGATAATAATCCTTAGGATCGAGGAGATTCTTTGCTGTGATTATGGATGCTTCAGTGAGAGGTGAGAAAAACAGCTCCCTCCAATCTTCAGCATTGAGCTTTCTGTCTCTCTGCTTGGACAATCAGCTAGGCATTGTGCTTCAAAAATAGGATCTGGCTCACAGAGAGCATCAGCTGTGTGATGAATATTCACTTTGAACGAAAGAGACAAAAGTAAAGACCTGTTTACTGTCCTTCAGTTTAACGGAATAGGTAGGAATAGGTTAAAGTCTGAATAAAAGCCATGCTTTCAGAAGTGACAAATCATCTTTTTGTGTGCAAACATTGGACAATGTCTTTTTATTACAATTTCAATTATAAAACTGCAAACATGTCTCCTCCTTAATGGCACCGACTGTAAATCAATGTGATCAGGTGTCATATCTTTCTTACTTGTCTGGTAAAAGTAGAAACAGAATGTGTTTTTTTTCTCTGGCTTCCCAGTTAGTGACAATAATTTATTATAGGGAAGTCTATATCCATGACGTTTCACTTCCTGTAATGCTCCGGTGCTGCTGGATATTCCGCAGACGTCCCTCTTTTCGGCCGGATGTCCATTACCTTCCTCTGTCTCTGTGTCGGGATTCTAGCCTTTGGTGGATTTATGAAGACTATGGTTACCCGGTCCTCAGATCTCAGCAGGGTAAATCAAGACAGCTAGCTAGACTATCTGTCCAATCTGAGGACTAAGGTTACCTGGTCCTCAGATCTCTGCAGGGTAAATCCAGA
>NW_023265587.1:870409-877707 GCF_013103735.1 Etheostoma cragini
GGTAAATCCAGACAGCTAGCTAGACTATCTGTCCAATCTGAGGACTATGGTCACCTGGTCCTCAGATCTCTGCAGGGTTAGGGTTAATCGGAGTTTCTGTTGCACGACTAAAACAACCTTTGAACATACATGTTCCACTGAAGGTTAGCTAGTTTGCGACGGCACCGTGGCTCCGTCTGGCGCTTAGTGCTGACCAGGACGATTGTGATTGGTTTAATGAAATGGCAATAAACCAGAGCACGTTGTTCTCCCATCCCAGAATGCTGTGTGGACTAGCCAGACCCTGGCAAAGTGGGCCTACGAGGAAGGGTAACTAAGTGTCGTAGCTATTCTGATACATGACTTCAAGTCAAAAGCAACTGCTCCACACCCTACTCCATTATGGACACGTGGTTCTCCACCTATGAAGGACTGAACTGAGACATTACTTCTACCAAAGACAGCTAAACTACAGTTACCTCCACTTCCCCTCCATTTCTGCACTGAATGTTCACTACACGGCCTTCACCAGAGTTCTTCTGTATGGCTGACAGCTAATGAATGGACCATGCCTCATCACAGGCTAGAGGAGAAGACACGATTCAACATCAGTGGACAATTAACAAAGTCTTTATAACACAACAGGCTGCTCTTATTCTCACAAAGTCTCTCTCTGCCACAGCACAGATAACAAGAAAACAAACGCATGGCTGCTGAACAAAAGCAATTGCTCTGTTTTATTCAGCGAGGGAGACAAAAGAGTAATTGACAGGCAAAGACAAATGGCCTGGGTCTTACTGCTACAGGGCTCCAGGTTCCAACCGAAGCTGTGTAGACTGAACGCTGAGGACAGGAAGACTGGGGCAGCCATCTGCTTTTTCATGAATTTATCTAATGTCGCAGCATTCGGAGGCAATGAAAGCCCCGGCAGTGTCCATGAAAGGGACAGACTCTTGGGAAGGAATACGCAACAACCTTGTTCGGAGCAATTTGTCTCCATTAAAAATCTTCTCCTCAACAGGAGGCACGCTATATATCAAAACCTGATCGAACATCCTTCATGCCAGACGCCCACGTGTGTTTTGTCATTCCCTACAGCCATTTCATGAAACAAAGGCTCCTCTGCGACCTCTGAGTGTTGGGATTTCCATGGCAACCACATGTACCACATGTGCTGTGGCAATGCGGTTTTTGAATGCAAGCCAGATTTCATCGAGGGCCGCAGTGAGCAGGCATGTAAAAAACATGCTTAATATTTCAAAGGCAGATGAGATGACTTTTAAAGAAATACTGGGGCATGGGAGGAAAGCAAAGAAAGATTTAATATTCTGGTTTTACTGCTTACACTGCTGAACATTTCATTTTATAATAGCCTAAAATAGATTAGGATTTCAGCCTGCATATTAAAGGTTAATCTTCATCCTAATGTTCACTTGGATTCCGTGTGTGTATGCACTTATCTAAAATGAATAATCCTGCATCTAATCCAAATGAGAGCCTTTACCAAAGGCCTCTATATGAGACTGTTTTGCAGGTGTGAGGAGTAATGGAAAACTAGGAACAGTGTTATGTAATTATGATCCCAAAAAATGGCCTCTAACGTAAAAATGGGGAAAACGGCTACTATTGGATGGAAATCTCCCCCTTATTTTGTATTTAAAGCAGATGGAAGAGGACATTATAGTATAGTTCAAGTTATGCACACATTTTGGTATTGAGGTGATGATTGATGTAAATAACTTTATGGTCTATGCAAAAACCAATAAGAAAGAATCTGTAACAGCTCAAATGTTCATGTTGAAGCTAGGCACACACTGAGAAAAACCCTTTTAATTACTACAAAAGCAATATCTGAAGATAATAAAGCTTCTTATCTTATATTCTGAAATAAAAACATCAAACCCATGTATTACTTCTGATTACCCAGTGGGGCAGAGTCAGGGCCCAAGGACACAATTAGGAGAGGACAGCAGAGGACCTGTCCAACATGAATCAGACGACTAAGAAAGATGTCTTTACCCCAAGCAAGACGCGAGGAACTGACTTTGAATTCTCTTTGAGGAATTATGTAGGGAATAATGTGCTTCTTTGATAATGGGAGGCAGTCTCTGAAGTGTGCTCTGAAGTGCAGCCCAATGCTTTCTGGGAGCAGTCTACAGAGGACCAGGCCCGCTGGCCCTAGGATGATTAGTAAATAAGCAGGCGGCGTAGGATATCTGATTTCCCTTTCTCCACAGATTGAGTCTGTTTGGTCTTTGGGTTGGTATTCCTCAGAGAGGAGCGAGCAGTATCACACAGCACAGCCGCCAGTGGGCCCTAATAACCAGGAAGTTTCACTACAAACGGCTCCAGCCAGATCGGACCAGAGGCCGGCCAGCGGTTGAATAATACATGTAGACTGATTCCAGCCCAAGGAAACAGTCTTCCCCTTTTGGCTGTGCAAAAGAGTCCAGATAAATGTGCAAAGTGCAGGAGAAGAAGGAGCTTCACCTTGAAATAAAGTGATTGGGGAGAAATGTGTTATGGGTAAATTGCTGTAGTGGGGCCAGACTAAACAAAGCGGGTCACATTAACACATATGTATTTCTATACTACACCCCAATGACCAAAGGTAACTCTTCACACAAGAAACACAACTAAGCTGGCAGCTGTGTCAGTCTCCACTCAGGTAAAGCAATGATTTCAGCTGAATGCTAACTTCAGTGTGCCAACATCCGGTTAGTAAGAAAAGAAAATGTTTACCATGTCCAACATTTTTGTTTAGCATATTAGTATGCTCACATGTGCCAATTAATACTGAGAATGAAGCTGAATGGTTGTCGTAATAAGCAACAAAAAAGACCTTAGGGTTAGTTAACATCAGGGAATGGCTTAAAATAAGTCACCTAAAACTACTACAACGAGGACGTAAGGTGACATCCCGGCTTACGGTTGCTAACGCTTGGTTAATTTCAAAAAGTGACAGCTGATTTCTGGTTTGCCATGGGAGTTGAAGCAGTGTGTTTGTTTGAGACATCCACCGACTTGACCCACCTCCATACTTTGTCACCTCACTCCCTTCTTTGCTCTCGAGATGATTACTTTAGCCACGAGGTCAGTGCCTAAGAAACGTGATTATGGGGTGTAATGAGCTGCTTCACAATCAACCCACAGTCTGCGGTTGTTTTCTGAGTGAGGACGCTCTGGTCTGGTTTGTATTTCAGTTTAGACATAAGTGGACCAACTGACTGTGCCATCTGTAAAACCATGCTGCTAGCATACACACATAGTCCACATACTGTACACAAACATAGACATTACATAACCCTGGATTAGCCTAAGCATACGTGTTGTTGACAGCAAACAATATCATCATCAGTGTGTTTCTGCTTTACTGCCTGATCCAGACAGCTCCTCTATGATCCACAGCATGAGTCTGGTCTACAACTTCTTCTTCATTTAGGGACCGTTTGGTGTAAACAAACCCAATGACTTTATATTCCAGGGGGCTGTGAGTAACAGCTGACAACCATGTACTGTACTCCTTGTACTACACCATCCAGGTACTAGGCACATACTGCCCATTGTTTAGTAGAAATCCCCTGATCATGATTCAGTGTCCTTCACTGTCTCTTCTGCACAGCAAATACTTCCATTATTTTCTGAGGATGGGGATGTGCTTTGCAAAACATAGCAGGGTTCGGACCAGGGACTTTGTGTCAATCACAGTCACTAGTCGATTCGACGCAACGCTAGCTAACGTTACGTTAGAAAGGGAGTCTGCTAACGTCAATGACCAACAGCACCCCCCACAAAGAATCAACACATGATGGGACTTCAGTAGTCGCTGGTAGTCTCCGAGTGGCAGGGAGAGAGTCCGCGGGACTTCGGGGTGCAATCATTAGTTAGAAAACTGCAAAGTCAGATTCCCCAGTGCTGTGTTCGTACGTTGTAGGAAATTCTACAAACGACTACAATAGCCTAGCAAACATGGCTGGGACACATTCAGGTTACAACAATATGAAAAGGAAGAGGAAGCACACTTGTTACCAGATGGCTTTGTTTAAAAGAAAACACTCGTCTGCAGCTTAGAGCTCTACTGGTGGTGGTTTTCATTCTTCTCTGTGCTATTCCCCCCTAAACCTTTTCATATTCTCATTATATTCCACTTTTGTTGTTCTGATTTCTTTATTTTAGTGACAGTGAATAGACACGAAAGGATGAGGATTGAAGCTGTGTTAATTAGCAGCAGAAATCTTGTTTACCAAGAATGAGACAGTGTTCCTTTTAAACTCACTGTAGTAAACCTAATTAAGGAGCAAAGTCAAGGATTTGAGAGATGAGGAAAGCTTTCTCTGTTGTTTTGGTTCCTTGGTGAAAATGGTGTGTGCAACAGGAGAGGCTGCACAGTAAGAGGTGTGTCATCGACATCCAGCGAGAAACTGCACTTCAGGTGTCAAGAACCACATTCTAAACTCATGACGCATGTCAGCTGGAAGCAGAGTGCTGGCTTATGCTTCATGATCTTTCTTTCTTTTCTTTTCATACAGCCGTCTCCACAAGCAAACACAAAATCAAGCAGAGTGTAGTTGGGGCAGTCAGTTTCCTTGTGGGGAGTGGCATGATGACAATCAGCAACAACAAAGCACATTTTATACAGAAGAAATAGACTGCAGACTGAGTGGAGTTATAGTTATTTAAAAGTATATTTAAACCTCCTGTCGTCCTCAGGTCCAATTTAACTGCTTTCAAAGTTTCTACATCAGAAATATGGTTTCTTTCAAGTTTATTGCCCCAAAATAACACAGAAGGCTCCTTACAACGCTCTTCACGAGTAACATTAATGATGACATTTTGGGTGTTTTAATGAATTTCACAACATTTAAAAAAAAAATGAAATGGTTTCTAAACAGTATCCTGTCTAAGAATTTGACCCTCTGTGTTTATCCACTCAATCACGACCACTTACTGCTTTGTTTTACTAAAAAATAAGGTATAATTTCACATAATGAGGTCTGGTGATGACTTAAAAAATTGTGTAAAACTAGGGGTAAAAACGTGATGGTAGTGGGGAAAGTAGTGAAAAAACCTCCGAAAAGTTACAGAAACAAGGAAAACGGATTAGACCTGTCTTTGACGTACCACAAAACGTTTCTAGGTCTGGGAACGTCTGCGTAGGGAGGGGGTCGAGGTGGGGGGTTGGGACACAGGCTGGTCACGTTCAGGGTGAAACCAAACGTCAACGCTGACTCACGTTAGGTTTACGTGCTGGACCATTCATCATGTACGCAGTGTACTTAACTTATGTAAGGCGTACATGCTTACATGCAGGCCTGGGAGGCATGTTCCAACCCCACTGAATGTTGCTGCTTTACACTTTGAAAGGAATAGTTGGACATTTTGGGAAATATGCATATTCATTTTCTTGCAGAATTAAAGGACAAGATTGGTCCCACTTTCATGTCTATGAAGCTCGAGCGGAGAGGCTTACCATGGAGACTGGAAACAGGGAAACAGCTGGATTAAAACTAATCCCCCCACTAGCACCTCTAAAGCTGACTCCTTAATGAACAACATACCAAACAACTAATGTCATGTCTCGTGTGTTTGATCTGTACAAAAAACTGAGGGGAAAAACAAGGGGGAAAAATGTAGTTGTTCTTGTGCTGTGAGTGCGACAAACACACTTCCATCCACCTCTATTTGTGTGTATTGGGACAGAAATCTTAGAGACAGACATGTTTGTTGTTAATGGCTAAAATATTTCTAAATGGAAGTGGGAAAATGTTGTTTCACTAATCAATATACATGGAAATTCCCAGGAAAGGGCAGCTTTGACCAGAGTATGACAACCAATGAAAATGAGACTAAAATACCAGCGAATGAGAGTGTAGATTGATGAGTGACAGCAACATCTGCCATCCACATCTGCTGAAGATTAAGACACAGTGTGATTAACGAATGCCAGATGCACTGTGGTTGGAGCAGCATCTTTATATTTCATAGCTGTTGAATCTTCGTACTTTCTGAGCCGATACCGACATGTAGGAAGCTGTTACCCTTGCTGATGTTTGTTGAATTTTTAAACCAATAAAGCTTTATAAAATATTAGACCATCGCAATAACTGCGAATGAGCAGACATTCCTCAGCATTTGCGAGTGGACCTGTTGGACCCATAGAGTACATAACTCCCTCACGTTTCAGGTAAACGATGTATACTTGAAATGTTCCAGGAATATTTTTTGAAGCTGGGTAGGCTAGTGTCTTATGAGTCAGACTAACTAGCACAACATTAAGGTAGCTCAAAATAGATGACAATGGGCCCATGGGTTGCAGTGATTACCCCGGCCGATTCCCATGTCCAGTTCTAGCGTCGGTGCATCCTTAGTTTGAACATAACCAGCCGGTTGCCTGAGCTCTGAAGATCCAATAGTGCTGCCAAAACACATGTTGCCTCAGCTGACAGCCTGCTTATTGCCTCCATCAGTTACTATCTAATTATTGCTTTGCAAGTCAACATGGTGAATATTTCCATTACCTCGTCAGGATGGCTTGACAGGTGCTCGCATCCCAGCTCTGGAGCTGGCACATGAATGGATTTAGTGGCGTGGAACTATTGACATTACTGAGTTATTTTCCCCGAGGCACTTGCACAGTTTTCTTTGCAGCAAACATAAGCTCTGGGACTGCAGGTCTTTTGAAAATCACCAATACCTCCTGACACGTCCTGGGCACGCTCTGCCAATTCATAGACTGGCCCGTAACCTCAGAAGGATCTAGCGTGTGTGTGTGTGTGTGTGTGTGTGTGTATGTGTTCAAAAGTAGTCTTACAAGCTTTCATGTACCAGACACTGTCTAAGGTTCTAAAGATTTGAGAGTATTTCATTTCCAAACCCAGTCAGCTGGTAATGGGGACCAGTCTACCGGTGCTCTCAGGGTAACAAGAGCTTTCGCTTACAAGGAGGACACTTTTACCAAAATACTGTTGCTCACCATCTTGTCTTTTGGCCCAGGTGTGTTGGTGGTTGAAAAGAAGAAAACAAAAATGTTTCTTCAGCCAGCGAACACAATTGAAATGGATTCGGATGATCCACTAGAGCTCAGAGAAGGCTCTCTGTAGAAACGTTCATCAGGAAATGAAGACACCGTCAGTGTGACGCCAGGTCAGGTCAGCAGTGTTGTGTCTAATTTCCCGTTTCCTGTCTTTCTGGAACCCTTTTCTTTAATAACAGTTCCGCCATGGTGGCTGACACCGGTCATGCTACAGATGTGCTCAAATTTGTTGGTACCCTTACAGCTCATTGAAATAATGCTTCATTCCTCCTGAAAAGTGATGAAA